>NC_053023.1:586260909-586316368 GCF_003073215.2 Triticum urartu | reverse complement strand
CAGGCCGCAGGCAGGCAAGTCTGGGGACCCCCGTTCCCAGAACGCCGACACTATTTTTGGTACACACTACATCTATGTGTTAACCTTGTTCTTACATGAAACTACCTCTCTTCTGTATCCTGCATCAATCACTTACGATGAGTCACCTTTATTCGTTGCATATTGCATATTATTTCTAGCCTGTTGCCATGTATTGCTTCTAATTTGGTCAAATACATTGGTTAGGGCACCCTTTTAATTTGGCAGAGTGATATTGGTTTCATCTTTCATATGGTTTCTAGCTTGCATCGATTCTAACAAGTTCAAGCACCTTGTGCTTAGTTTACACTTTATACATCATACATGTCAATATGTCACGCCGTCCTATTTTTCATATATATTCCATCCTCCTATCATGCGGCTGCCTTACATGAAAGTAGTGTTCATCAGTATCATGCATCAATGAGTTCTGAAGAGCAAATTTTATTCTTTTTTCTTGTGGGTTTGACTTGACAAGGCAAAATCAAGAAAGAGGAAGGAAAAGAGTAAGGAAGGCGATGACGGTGGTCCTCTACAGCAACGTAAATGGAGCATCTGTACCAATTCTCCTTGTACTGATAGTGCATTACAAGCTCCAAGTCTAGCTCGTATTGCTCCTAATTAGTGTAAACTGCATCTGCTTCGCTTACACATGATACATGTGAATATGACACGCTTTCCTGTTTTTGGTACATACTATATCTGTCTATCACACCATGTTCTTACATGAAACTGCTCTTCTTGTGTATCCTACATCAGTCACTTATGATGGGACACCTTTAACTTGGTAGTGTGATATTGGTTTGCATCTTGAATATGATTTCTAGCATGTATTACTTCTAGTTTGATGAACGCCACCTATGACGAGATAGTTTTAACTTGGCAGAGTGATATTGACTGCACCTTCCATATGGTGTCTTGCAGTGTTTCTAATTTGTTGAAGTGCCTTCTGCTTAGATAGGTGTGAATATGTCAAGCCGTCCATTTTTTCGTACATATTCCATCCTCGTATCATGACTTTGCCTTTCATCAGAGTAGTGTTCATCAGTATCATGCATGAATGAGTTCTGAAGAGCGAATGATATTCCTTTTTCTTGTCGGTATGACCTCACAATGCAAAATCAATAAAGCTGAAGGAAATTGGTAATGCATTGGATGATGGTGGTCCTTCTGAGTAACTGAAATGGAGGTTCTCTACAGATTCTACTCCGCCATCCTCCCAACAAGATTCACAAGACAACGCAAGGCTAGACAGTCAACGTAGCTATGTGGATGATGAGCACATCTTCCCTACTCCACCATCATAGGTGCTTGCTCTAACATGGCACTATTATATGTGGTTGCATGTTGCGTATGATGTCTAGCTTGTATTGCTTCTAACTTTGTTGAATTGCATCTGCTTACTTTACAGATAATGCCTGTGAATATGACATGTGTTCCTGTTTCTACATCAGAGTACTATTCTTGCATATCCCGCATCAGTCACTTATGATAAGGCACCTTTAAGTCGCCACTGTGATATTGGTTGTGTCTTGCATATGATTTCTAGCATGTATTGCTTCTAATTTGTTGAAACTCCATACAGTTTGAACTTGGCAGAGTGATATTGGTTGCATCTTTCATATGGTTTCTAGCTTGCAGTGCTTCTAATTTGTTGAAATGCCTTCTGCTTAGTTACCACATCATAGGTGTGAATATGTCACACCATCCTGTTTTTCATACATATTCCATCCTCGCATCATGTGTTTGCCTTTCATCCGAGTAGTGTTCGTCAGTATCATTCATGAATGAGTTCTAAAGAGCAAAATCATTACAACTGAAGGAAATTAGTTCGGCAGTGGATGATGGTGGTCCTTCGGAGCAACTCAAACAGGCGGTCTCTACAGATTCTACTCCGCCATCCTCCCAACAAGATTCGCAAGACAACACAAGGATGGACAGTCAACGTAGCTATGTAGATGATGAGCACATCTCCTGTACTCCACCATCATAGCTGCTTGCTCTAACTTGATACTATTATATGTGGTTGCATGTTGCGTATGATGTCTAGCTTGTATTGCTTCTAACTTGAATTGCATCTGCTTACTTTACACATAATGCCTGTGAATATGACACGTGTTCCTGTTTCTAAAACATACGTGTACATGATGAGCACATCTCCCCTACTCCACCATCACAGGTGCTTGCTCTTACTTGGAACTGTTATACGTGGTTGCGTTTTCCGTATGATGTCTAGTTTGTATTGCTTCTGATTATGTTGAATTGCATCTGCGTAGCTTACAACTTATACCTGCAATGATCGCTTACCCATAAGACACATTTAACTTGGGACTGTGATGTAGGTTGCATCTTGCATTGTCTTCTAGCTTGTACTGCTTCTAATTTCTTGAAATGGCTCTTATGACGAGACACTTTTTACCTGATAGAGTGATATTGGTTGCATGTTCATATGGTGCCTAGCTTTCATTTCTTCTAATTTTGTTGAAATGCCTTCCGCTTACTGTTTTTTCATACATATTCCATCCTCCTATCGTACGCGTGACTATGAAACTCTGTCTTTTTTTGTATGTATTCCATCCTCCTATCCTGCGCTTGCCTTACATCAAAGTAGTGTTCGTCTGTATCATGCATCAACCAGTTATGCAGAGCTAATTTTATTCATCTTCTTGTGGTTTTGACTTCATAAGGCAATATCAGAAAATAGGAAGGAAAAGAGTAAGTTAGGGGATGTTGGTGGTCCTCCCCACCGACGCAAACAGAGACTCTCTAGATTTGCCACTGCTACTGCTAATGAAGTTGTCCCAAGTCTACATGATGAGTTCATCTCCCGTACTCCACCATCGCAGGTGCTTGCTCTAAGTTGACAGTGTGATAATTGGTTTCATGTTGCATATGTTGTCTAGCCTGTATTTCTTCTATTTTGATTAAATTGCACCTGCTGAGTTTATACGGTATACATGTGCATATGACATGGCTTTCTGTGTCTAGATACACTGCATCTATCTATCATACCATGTTCTTACATCAAAGTACTGCTATTGTGTATCCTGCATCAGTCACTCATGATTGGACGCTTCTAACATGGCAGTTTGATAGTGGTTGCATATTGCATTGATTTCTACGTTGTACTGCTTCTAATTTTTCAAATTGCCACTTATGACAAGACACTTTTAACTTGGCAGAGTAATATTGGTTGCATCTTTCATATGGTGTCTAGCTTGCATTACTTCTATTTTCTTGAAAATCCTTCTGCTTAGCTGTGAATATGTCATGCCGTCCTATTTTTCTTACTTATTCCATCCTCATACGGTTGTCTTACATCAAAGTATTGCTTGTCTGTATCATGCATCAATGAGTTCTAAAGAGTGATTTTATTCATTTGTGTTGTGGGTACAGCTTGACATGGCAAAGTAAAAAAAGTGCAAGGAAAATAATATAGTAGGGAGTACTGTTACTCGTCCGGTGAAACGGAAAAGGTTCTGCCGTTGAGATTCTGCTGGTACTTATAGTGCAGTAGAAGGTCCAAGTCCACCGGCTAAATCTAGAAACACAGTATCACCTGCTCCACCAGCTACAGCATCCGCTTCAACGGTACCAGCATCTCAACCAGTTACTCGTTCATTTGCTCTGGAACTGACCAGTTCCCAAGCTTCCTTCACACCTAACACTACTTCCGAAGCACTGCTGACACAACAGGACTTGGGAAGATCAGATGAACCTCATGAGCATCAACACCAGGACGGTTCCTGACCGAGTCAAGTTGCAGTTGCATGCTCCTTTATATGTACTCTCATAGTTTGATGTACACTAACACTTTCCATATTCATTGTTGAACTAGCACCACGGCGCAAGCGGAAACAGACATCAGGGATAATGCTTGACAGATTAACAAAATCTAAAGGAGGAAGAATGGAGATCCATTTTGAGGTAGGTTTAAAAAGGCCACGTGATGCTACAGAATCAGCCAAGTTAGTATCAGAGGCAGCCGTTGCCGTTAGGTGTCATGCACGTATCCTCCTAACGTGGATCTAGTACAAGAATGAGAAAGACAATACCCAGTTTAACACCTTCCTTTACCATTTATCCGTAAGTAATGTTATTCATCGCAATTAGTAATATTGTCTTGCTCTGTCCCATACTTTCTAGCTTCCTCCTAATAAGACTTACATTCTTTTTTCAACAGATGAGGTTCAAGTTGGATCCGAAAGATGATGCAACTAGACAAGCATGCACTCATGTTTTTCAGTCTGCTCGGCAACAGTATCAGTACCACCTTAGAAAATCTCACTTTGAAGGCAAGGCTAACAATGAAATCGCCCAAACATCTCCAGTAGAATATATTACAGATGAAGACTGGACAGCCCTTGTTAAACACTGGTCTGATCCAAAGTATCAGGTAGGCTATATGTATTTGATCAGACTACATATTGAATTTGTATTTATGTATGTGCCTTACAAGCGTATCTTCTTCTAGGCTAACTGTTTGAAGAACAAAACCAACCGTTCTAAAGTGAAATTCCAACAGACCACAGGATCTCGTAGCTATATTGCACACTGCGAGGCTCTTGTAAATAGCTGCTACTTCCTTCTTTTTTTGTGCCATATTATCATATCTATATTGACCTGTTCCAAATACAGAGGAAATCCTGTGCGGACCAAAAAGAACCTGACCCGAATGCAGTGCAAATCTTCAAGGATTGCCACACCAGCAAGATGAAGGGCATGAGCACACCAGTTCAAGCCGCTGTTGTAAGTCCTTACTCCTCCTGCCTTGAACTGATTGGTACTGTGATGTGCTCATTTAACTACTTGGTTTGCAGCCAATGTCAGTTACTCTGTTCACTTTTATTCACAGTTGTCTTAACGTATCATTTCACCTTACATGGTTTAAAAGAGATGAAGGATATTCTTTTGGTCTTGATCGGTAATCTAGTTGTTATGTTCACGCGCGCACACAATGATAAAATAGCCTGTTTGTTTTATATCTGTTTGCCCATGATATGAATGATGTGATACTATGTTCATCCTACTTTAAACTATGTCTCTTTATCCTTAGATGTCAACGAATGTGAGGAAATAGACAATACAGTAGGCATGCAACATGGACATATGTTCCAAAAGTGATTTTATTATGTAGTTGGCACTACAATACATGCTAATGTATTACAGTAGTTCACCAAAATAAGTTATTCATAAACGTTTAACCTACTTTGTTGGTTTTTGTCTCATTAGTAACTTATCTGGTACACTAATCTACAAGTTCAAACTTTCAGGAAGCTATGGAACAAATGATTGAACAGCCACAACCACCTGAAGGTGACGAGGCTACTACAGGCACAATGTCACCTCTTGCTGCAGTGCGTCAGTATCTCTCCACTAATAGTGCAAAAAGCACCTTCCTGCGTAATTCTGGGTTGGTTGTAAAGGTAACCTCGTCCAAATCGCCTACTGAACAAAATCTTCCTGCTAGACAGAGTGATATATCTGTGCTCCAGACACAAGTCCAATCCCTAGTGGACGTTGCTTCAGAAACAAGAATAGTGGTTGAGAAATGTCGTCAAGATATGAATGGTTTTGAAACCAGACTATCAGACATTCACTTCGTTGTTCAAGAGCAATGACGGAAAAAGGTGGAGATCGTGCTGGTCCATTAGATTCTACAGCCTGAAACATTAGCACTCAGGTCAAATGAAATGTGCTTCTATACATCTGATGGTGCTTTTATCTGGAAGGACTTTAAACTTTATGCCAATATGCCTTTTGTTGTATGGTTGGAATTTATTTTGTTGTGATACAACATTTATGATGTTGCCTCAGGCTGCAATAATTATGACACTATTTTTGTATAGTGTAGGTTTATCTGAGTAATGTATTCGGCCTAAAGCTTCGTAGGAGCCCAACATGCCAACATTCATCGGGCCCATTCCAATTGGGCTAAAAACGATTATGGGCCAAAATTGGCATGTAGCCCACTGAAAATATCTGGGCCTAAATCAGCATAAGCTTTCATATTTTTCTGGTAGGCATGTGCCCATAGTGGGCCTTTAATAGGCCTAAACATAATTTGGGCCCTCAGTAAAATAGGTCGTTTACAGGTGTAAATATCTCGAGACCATAAAATACATGGGCCTTTAATAGACCGAAAGTGAGATTGGGCCCTGATTGTGCCAAATAACCCACTAGACTTTAACAGGCCGAAATTTGGACGAGCTGTAAATGCGCCGACCTAATACACGGGCCTTTAACAGGCCGGAACTTCGGTCGGGCTAGATTATCGTCATTTTTATATGGGCCGTTTATGGGCCCGATATGACGTTGGGCCACATATGGCCCATGGTTTACGTCCGGCATTAACAGGCCGAAAATGACAACAGGCCGAAAGTGACCCAAAGCTATAGTGGGCCTCTAACAGGCCGAATGTCAGACATGGCCGAATATGACCCAAATCCTTCATGGTCGTTTATGGGCCGAAAGTTTTGATGGCCTGTAAATGGGCCCAAATGAAGCCGGACCTTTAACAGGCCGGAAATACACCGGGCCGTAATTCGGCCCAATTACTTAGCGGACTGTTAACGGGCCAGAAGTGACCATGGACCGCATTGATGACAAGTTTAGGACATGTCGTTGATGGGCCGATTTGACAGAGAATGTTGGGCCTTTAGCTGGGCCGGCCCATTATGGTCGGCAGAATCTAGTGGGCCTTTAGCTGGGCCGGCCCATTGTGGTCCGCAAATCTTGTGGGCCTTTAGCTGGGCCGGCCCATTATGGTCTGCAAAATCGTGTGGGCCTTTAGCTGGGCCGGCCCATTATGGTCCGCTAAATTTTGTGGGCCTTTAGCTGGGTTGGCCCATTATGGTCCGCTAAATCTTATGGGCCTTCGGTTGGATCGGCCCATTTACTCTTTGTGGGCCACTTTTGGGCTGGTCCACGTGTTAACATATCATAGGCCCATCTCGACCGTTGGAGGAGTGACACCTGTGCCAACGCGGAGCTGATGCGTGGATCCGTCAGCCAATGAGAATTTTACACGTGGAAAATCGGCATTGGTCGTGGCTGTTAACGGGTTATCGGATCCAAAATCCGACCCGATAGCTTAACGGTGTTCCGTTACGGTGGATGCCACGTGTCGGTCACCCTTGACGAAAGCACTTCTGTGACGCGCGATTTATCGTCATTGAAGTGGACACTTCCGTGATGATAATTTGGCAATGTCATGGAACACTTCTACGACCGCACAGGTATGACTATCTTGATTCTGTCATAAATTTGTCATGGATGTACATGCATGAGAGAAAACGCGACCTACTGTGACAAACACATATCATCACGGAAGTGTATTTTTTTGTAGTGTAGTAAACGGTTGTGGTTAGTAAGAATATTGGTGTTAAGGTTTGTGATTCCTCAAGCATGCATGTATAGTCTCTCGTTATGCTGTGATGTTGGATCATGATTTATTATTGATTGTCTTCCTTATGAGTGGCGGTCGGGGACGAGCGATGGTCTTTTCCTACCAATCTATCCCCCTAGGGGCATGCGTAGTAGTACTTTGTTTCAAGGGCTAATAAACTTTTTCAACAAGTATATGAGTTCTTTATGACTAGTGTGAGTCCATGTACTATACAAACTCTTACCTTTCCACAATTTGCTAGCCTCTACGGTACCATGCATTGCCCTTTCTCACATTGAGACGTGATGCAAACTTCGTAGGTGCATCCAAACCCCGTGATATGATATGTTCAATGACACATAAGCCTTCTTATATCTTCCTCAAAACAGCCACCATACCTACCTATTATGGCTTTTCCATGGACATTCCGAGATATATTGCCATGCAACTTCCACCGCTTCTGTTTGATGACTAGAGCATTCATTGTCCTATTGCTTTGCATGATCATATAGCTGACATAGTAGTTGTGGCTCATCCACCATTCATCATTTTGCATACATGTTACGCTAGATCATTGCCCATTCATATAGAGTCATACTTTGTCATAGGTATCGAGTTCTAATTTTTATTTCTTTTGAGTTATAAGTAAATAGAATTGTGATGATCATCATTATTCATTTTAGAGCAGCGCCCCAGTGAGGAAAGGATGATGGAGACTATGATTCACCCACAAGTCGGGATGAGAATCCGAACAATGAGAGAAAAAGAAAAAAAGAAGAAAAAAAAGAAAAAAAATAAACAAAGAGAGAAGGGGCATTGTTAGTATCCTTTACCACACTTGTGCTTCAATGTAGCACCATGTTTTTCATATGGAGAGTCTCCTATGTTGTCACTTTCATATACTAGTGCGAATTTTTCACTATAGTATTAGATGCACACCCACTTAGTTTTCATATTGAGCTTCCATACACTTATAGCCCTTAGTGCATTCGTTGCATGGCAATCCCTACTCCTGGCATTGATACCAATTGATGGGCATCTCCATAGCCCGTTGGTTAGCCGCGTCGATGTGAGACTTTCTTATTTTTTTTGTCTTCTTTATATTTACCCCTATCTTCATACTCTATTCCACCCGTAGTGCTACATCCATGGCTTGCTCTCATGTATTGCGTGAGGGTTTAAAAATCCGAAGCGCGTTAAAAGGTATGAACCAATTGTTCGGCTTGTCATCGGGGTTGTGCTTGATAAATACTTTGTGTTAAGAAGATAGAGAATGAAAAGATTATATGATTTTGTAGGGATAACTTTCCTTAGCGTTGATATTTTGGAAGACATGATTGTTTATTGGGATGCCTGAGTATTGATGCCTTTATGTCAAATTATAGACTACTGCTTTGAATCACTTATGCCTTAATATTCATGCCATGATTAGATATATGATCAAGTTTATGTTAGGTAGCATTCCACATAAAAAATTATCTTTTTTATCATTTACCTGCTCGAGGACGAGTAGGAATTAAGCTTGGGGATGCCGTCGTATCTATAATTTTTGATTGTTTCATGCCAATCTATACCTACTATTAAAAGGAGGTGATATTCTTGGTTTAGTCCCGCTTCGTTTGGTCCCGCTTCAATTAATTTCACATACGCTATTTTGTTTAGTTAGTTGCCACCCATTCTGGCCCAACGGAGGAAGCCCACCTGTCGGTGCACTATGGCCAGGTCCGAAGAGCTGGCAAAAAATAAAATTTCCCATGGAAGAGTTCGATCTCATAACCTGCCAACCGGCCACGCTCCCATCTAGCGATATGAGAGGATTTCTTTTCTTCTCCCATTGCAAAGCACAGGCCTTTTGCTAGTATTACACAACTCTTACATGCTTTTGGCAACTTTTTATATGATTTATTGGACAAACCTATCGATCCAGTGCCTAGTGCCAGTTCCTGTTTTCTGCAAGTTTTTTTGTATCGTAGAGTATCCATATCAAACGAAGTACAAATGCAATAAAAATTTACGGAGAATTATTTTGGAATATATGTGATTTTTGGGAGTTGGAATCACCGCAAATAGAGGCCCACACAACCCACAAGACACCAGGGCGCGCCAAAGGAGCCTGGCTCGCGGTGGTGGGTTGTGCCCTCCTTGAAGGTCGGTTGGGGCTCTACTTCAGGCGCAAGGAAGCTTATATACGGAAAAAAATCATGTTAAAATCTCAGCAAAATCGGAGTTACGGATCTCCCGGAATATAAGAAACAATTTTTGGCCAGATCTCCAAAACGCGAAACGGAAGAGAACAGAGAGGGAGATCCAATCTTGGAGGGGCTCCCGCCCCTCCGCCGCCATGGATACCATGGACCAGAGGGGGAACTATCCTCCCATCTAGGGGGGAGGCCAAGGAAGAAGAATAAGGAGGGGGGCTCTCTCGCCCTCGCCTCCGGTGGCACCGGAGTGCCACCGGGGCAACGATCGGGATGGTGATCTACATCAATAATCTTGCTACTGTCAACACCAACTCTCTTCCCCTCATTGCAGAGGTGTAACACCCCTTCTCCTCGTTCTAATCTCTTCCCCTCATTGCAGAGGTGTAACACCAACTCCATATATATTCCCTAATGATCTATGGTTATCCTATGATGTTTGAGTAGATCCGATTTGTCCTGTGGGTTAATCATGATCTTGGTTGGTATGATTGCATATTTTATTTATGCTGATGTCCTATGTTGCCCTCCGTATCGCGCAAACGTGAGGGCCCCCCGCTTTAGGGTGTTGCAATATGTTCATAATTTGCTTATGGTGGGTTGCAAGAGTGACAAAAACTTAAACCCGAGTAGGTGGGTTATGGCACATGGGAGTAAAGAGGACTTGATACTTAATGCTATGATTGGGTTTCACGACCTTAATGATCTTTAGTAGTTGCGGATGCTTGCTAGAGTTCCAATCATAAGTGCATATGATCCAAGTAGAGAAAGTATGTTAGCTTATGCCTCTCCCTCATATAAAATTGCAAGAATGATTACTGGTACATGTTATCGATTTCCTAGGGACAAATAACTTTCTTGTTGACACAAAACCTTTTACTAAACACCTAACTTTTATTATCTTGCAAAGTACTTCTAGTTTTATTCTTGCAAAGTAGTTCTAGCATCACTCCTACAAAATATTTTCATACCTATTTCCGTTAAAGCAAACATCAAGTGTGCGTAGAGTTGTATCGGTGGTCGATAGAACTTCAGGGAATATTTGTTCTACCTTTAGCTCCTTGTTGGGTTAGACACCCTTATTTATCGAAAAAGGCTAAAAACGATCCCCTATACTTTTGGGTTATCACAACGCGATGTCCCCCTGCCGAACCAGCAAGCGGCTGCCTGATCCCATAGGTGGCCCCGGACATCCCGCGACACCTTTGGCACACCAGGTAGGGGGCTCGCTTGCGCGTCATCTTCATAGCCATCTTCATCCTCGACAGCGCCGTGGACCATGGCGCCCAAGAAGAAATATGGTGCCTCGGCCCATCTGTCCACCTCAAAGGCTCCACTGCCCCCGGCCTCTAACGCCACGGGGGACAGGGGGGCGCGCGAGGACGTGGACGCTGCTGGGGACATGGTTGGAGCAGGTGGCACCATTACCACCTCCCCAGCGGCTGACACGGGGTCCGGAGCTACTGGAAGAGAATAGCATCAACAACGTCTCGACGATCATGCTCTACAAGGTGTGGGTGAGGGGGTCACTCCGTCCACGCCCCCTCCTCTCGCCGACTAACACAGCCACAACAACGGTGCTCGGTCCGGGGCGAGCCACCCCCCTCCGATCACCCCCACCACGAGAGGGACCGCGGCGCATGCGCCTCCTCCTAGATGAGCCGGCCAGACCACTGCACTCGAGGGAGCCACTGATCTTCCAGCACCACCGTCGTGTGACCCCGCTGCCCCGGTAGGCATTGATGGTACTTTCACTATCAGCGCCACCCTCAATGACTAATAGGAAAGCACGCTCGTTACCTTCCTGTGGGCGAATATCGATGTGTTTGCTGGGTAACCATCTGATATACCCGGTGTTCCCAGAGAGGTAATTCAGTACCACCTTGTTGTCTGCCCACATGCCCAACCCATCAAGCAGAAAGTATAGAAGCAGGCCTTGGAAAGGTAGCAGTTCATTGCCGAAGAGATCAAGAAATTGGAGGCAGCTGGTTTGGTCAGAGGAGTATTGCATCCTACATGGTTAGCAAATCCAGTAGTGGTCTGGAAGGCTAATGGGAAGTGGAGGCTTTTCATTGATTTCACAGACCACAACAAAGTTTGCCCGAAGGACCCATTTCCCTTGCTGCGCATCGACCAGATCGTGGATTCTACTTCGGATGTGATTTGCTCTCCTTTCTGGATGCGTAATCCGGATATCATCAGATCTTCATGTCCAAGGAAGATGAAGAGAAGACGTCGTTCATCACTCCGTGTGGTACATACTGCTTTGTCTGTAGGCCGTTCGGATTAAAGAGTGTTGGGTCCACTTTTGCAAGGGATATCCAGATCGGTTTTGAGCCACAATTGCAAAGAAATATAGAAGCCTATATGGATGATATCGTGGTGAAAACCAAGGATAAAGCCATCCTTACCCAGGATTTGGAAGAGACACATGCTAATCTGTGCAAGATCAATCTGAAGCTTAATCCGGAGAAGTGTGTATTCGGTGTTCCCTCCGGCAAGCTACTTGGGTTATTCGTGTCCCATCAGGGGATCGAAGCCAACCCCGACAAGATCAAGGCCATTGAGCATATCCAAGCACCAAGGACAATTAAGGATGTGAGGCTCTTGACGGGATGCGTTGCCATGCTGAGCAGATTCATCTCCAAGTCTTCCGAGCGTGCCCTCCGTTCTTCAAGGTTTTGAAGAAGGCAGGGCCTATGAAGTGGACCCCAGAAGCAGATACAACTCTACAAGAGTTAATAGCCTACCTATCGTCTGTACCCACCTTGGTTGCACCCAAACCCCAAAAACCATTGTTGCTATACTTGGCGGCAACCAACCAGGTGGTCAGTGCAGCCTTGGTAGCGCAGCGGGAGGTGGATGAGACAGAAACTGAACAGAGAATAGCAGAGTCTATCGGTGCAACAAACCCTGGGTCTGTTACAAAGACTGTGCACATGCACGAGATCAAGATTGAAGCACCAACCCAAGTCAGAGATTGAAGGACCAAGAGATTTGAGGAACCAATATGCAGTCCGGAAAGACCAAGATCGAGCCAGAAGAGCAAGATATTGGCAAGCAAAGGGCCTCCCTTGCCAGGCACGCGAGCCCGGCAAGGGGCAAGGCCACCGCAAGGAGCAGGCAACCGAGGCACCCTGGCAAGGTCTGCCGGGGCTCGCGGGGGCAGAACCACCCCACCAACCACTCAAGTGTGACCCACGTCGTCAATTAGTGTGATGTCAAGCCGCAAGATGATTAAGTGGCAGCCGTTCGCCACATGGCAGCCATTTCCTACAGAAGAAGCCTACAAATGACACCCGTCCTGCGACGTGTCAAGGAGACAGGCGCATAGCTGGCAAGATAGCCCGTCAAGCCTTGTTGGGCGACTAGTGATGTGACACCAAGCAGCGCATTTAATGCACCCTGTCAGCCTGCAGAGTTATGTATGATAGCACTGTTCGCTATCATATCAGTGGATAATGACTATCATATCAGTAGATCCTTTTCACAAGTTTGATGTAAGAATGAATTATCATCAGTCATATGTATTTCTCCAAGATCTTTCAAATTGTTTCATCGTTGATTCAACCTTTCTATTCTTCATTCCGTAGTGCCTCAACAAATCATGGTGGTGTTTCTCGTCGTCATTCTCGGATCTTGAAGACCAAAGAAGAGTCCCTCTTAAATGCTTACCCGTTCTTCCAAAGATTCATGGTTCTAGCATTATGCCATCCTCTCATAATTGTTTTCGATTGTGAGAATTCTTTTCACCCATCTGGAGCAATTCATGAGTCTTTTCATTTTAATTCTCCGGAGCCCATCGTCTCAGAATTTTTCATTCTCATCCTTCAGCTCTCGTTCCCCAAATCTTACCGGCGCATCATTCAAGTATTCTCTAGTTAGCTCGTGATCTATTTGTTCTGATGTATGTAAATTCCTTCAAGTATTTTTATTCATTTTATAATTCTTCCCGGTGAATTCTGCCTTTGCTACATTCATTTTAAATTCTTCCCAGTGATTCGTTCTCTTCTCTTCAATCGTTTTTAATTCTTATGGTGGTTCTTCCTATGTTCTTGTATTAATTTATTCGTTCTTTCAATCCTACCAGTGAGTCGTTCAAGATTTTATCAAGTTTGCGCTCTATCTCTCATGAATCCTTTTCAATGAGAATAAGTAGTACCAAATCCATTGTGGGTCATCAATTTAGTTGACGAAGTTTAAGCATAATGTAATCCTTATTCTTGTTTCATCGAGTAAATTAAATTCCTTATTCCAGAGGTTCATCAAAATTCTTGGTTTCAAGTGATTCATATTTCTTTCCTGAGTTGTGACACTCCACAGTTATATCATCGTGAAGCACCATCTAAATCATTGCAAGGCTTCGCCTTGTGTTTTCCACTTCTCTTTCTTTTTATCATCCTTTTATTACCATAGTTCTTTTTATCTTTCCTTTCGTTTGATCATTCCTTATTACCAGAGTTCTTCATGGAGGCTCTATGTAACAACCACGATGCGGCTATATCTCCCATGTGTCGGAGCACGACTTAGAGGCATAACCGCATTGTAGGCATATCGCAAGAGGGCTAATCTTTACACATCCCATGTACTGAACAAGAAAGAGGTACAGAGTTGGCTTACAATCGCCACTTCACACAATACATAAATATAGCATTACAATCATCCAGATACAATCAAGGTCCGACTACAGAACCAAAATAAAGACAACCCCAAAGGCATAAGATCCCTGATCGCCCCAACTGGGCTCCACTACTGATCGTCTGGAAAGGAAACGTAGTAATGTCCTGAGTCCTCATCGGACTCCCACTTGAGCCCAGTCGCATCTCCTGGAATGGTATCATCGGCACATGCATCTAGTTTTGGAAGTAATCTGTGAGTCACGGGGACTCAGCAATCTCACACCCTCGTGATTAAGACTATTTAAGCTTATGGGTAGGGAAAAGGTATGAGGTGGAACTATAGCAAGCACTAGCATATATGTTGGCTAACATAAGCAAATGAGAGCGAGAAGAGAAGGCAAGGCACGATCGAGAAACTAAGATCAAGAAGTGATCCTAGACTACTTACGTTCAAGCATAACACGAGACCGTGTTCTCTTCCCGGACTCCGCCGAAAAGAGACCATCACGGCTACACACGCTGTTGATACATTTTAATTAAGTTAAGTTTCAAGTTTTCTACAACCAGACATTAACAAATTCCCATCTGCCCATAACCGCGGGTACGGCTTTCGAAAGTTCAAAGCTCTCATGGTCAACGAAGGATATTGCTTCTCCCAGGATAACCCGATCAGACTCGGAATCCCGGTTACAAGACATCTCGACAATGGTAAAACAAGACTAGCAAAGCCGCCCGATGTGCCGACGAATTCCGATAGGAGTCGCACGAATCTCGTTCTCAGGGCACACCGGATAGGTCAAGCTACGAGTAAAACCAACCTTCGAGTTGCCCCGAGGTGGCCCCGCAGGCTGCCCGTTTCGAACCAACACTCAGAGGAGCACTGGCCCTGGGGGTTTAAAATAAAGATGACCCTTGAGTCCGCGGAACCCAAGGGAAAAAGGCTAGGTGGCAAATGGTAAAACCAAGGTTGGACCTTGCTGGAGGAGTTTTATTCAAGGCGAACTGTCAAGGGGTTCCCATTATAACCCAACCGTGTAAGGAACGCAAAATCAAGGAACATAACACTGGTATGACGGAAACTAGGGCGGCAAGAGTGGAACAAAACACCAGGCATAAGGCCGAGCCTTCCACCCTTTACCAAGTATATAGATGCATTAAAGTAAACAAGTTATAATAGTGATATCCCAACAATAAACATGTTACAACAAGGAACAAACTCCAATCTTCACCTGCAACTAGCAACGCTATAAGAGGGGATGGGCAAAGCGGTAACATAGCCAAAAACGGTTTGCTAGGACAAGGCGGGTTATAGGTTTGACATGGTAATATGGGAGGCATGAAATAGCATGTGGTAGGTATCGCGGCATAGGCATAGCAAAAGAGCGAGCAACTAGCAAGCAAAGATAGAAGTGATTTCGAGGGTATGGTCATCTTGCCTGCAAAGTTCTCTGAGTTGACGTAAGCTTGATCCTCGTAAGTGTTCTCAATGGGTTCCTTGATCACGTACTCGTCTCCCGGCTCTACCCAAAGAAAGAACACAAGCAAAGGGAACCACAATCAACCACGGTGCAATGCGCAAGCAACATGATGCAAAACATGGCATGATATGCGGGATGTGATATGCAATGCATATGCATGCTTCGGAAAGGAAAGATTGGACCAGGCCTCTACTTGGAAAACCAAGAGTGCCGCTGGAAATATGAGTTGATTTTGGTCGAAATCGATATAAAGATCACCGGAACGGATGCACGGTTTGCGAATGGCAAGCAAAACAATAATGGCATCAATCTGCGATTAACAGCACGATGCCATCTAAAATGCAACAAGAAACTAAGCTACTGCACTCTACAATAGCAACAAAGCACATGGCAGTGATTCACTCAAGATGCTCGACAAAGGATGAACACTGAGCTACGACTAAATCACAAATTAACAGGTTCAAACAAGCATGGAAAAAGTGCAAAAGATATCAGGTTCACAGACTTAGTGAAAATAACAACATGTCTGGATTTAACATCAGGAAGCAGTGTTTAGAGCAAGACAACAACATGCTACAGGAACATATCATGGCAAAGCAAGGCATGGCATGAAACTGCTCAAAGCATATAGCAAAAGTACTTTACTGACCATAAGCCAAAAAGGATCAGAAGATATGATGGCACCCATGTAAACATAGCAAGTTTCGTTTACAGATTCAGACATTGCAGAAAAATTGGACATGGCAAAATCAGAGTTGCGTAGGCATGTTTGCGAGCTTGATGCACTCACCACAAGGCATTGCATGACAAACTAAGCATACCCCCAGAAAGAAGACATGATCAGAGATGCAAGGATCAACTACAACAAGCTTGGCAAAATTGAATAACATGTAAACAATCTGCCAGGAACATTTTATAGCAAAAGTAGACCAAGATAGAGTCATGCTAGGGTACTCCATAATTGCAAACAAAGACATGGATGGATAGAACATAACAATATCTCATAATCATCCTTACTGAACATGCTCAAAAGAGGCATGGATCACTCTGTAGCAACATGAATACATGGTATAAAAATAACATAAGGGAAAAGACTTAGAAGAATTCTAAGTCCCTGAAATCAACAACATCACGAGAGCTACTTTGCATGCTTGTGCTAGTCACCACAAAGATCACAAAAATACATGGCATACACCCCTGTAAAAATGGCATGACATAGCCCAAAACAAATGTAGGGCTCAAGTTCATAGGAGGCACACATGAAACATGGCAAAAATGACAAATGTCCATAATCTGTTAAGAAACAAAAACTAACATTTTATAGCACTCTTGCAACAGCATTTAGGGCATAAAGATGGACTCAAACAAGCATAGTGCAATGGAATGAAATGAAGAGCACATCCAGACGAACAATTTGATATATCACACGCGCAAAACGGAGCTACGGATGATAAGATATGGCATGATGAAATGTGATAGAAAAATAATGCAGACTCAGGGGGAAAACGAGGTCAACCCCTAGGGTTTCTTCTCAGATCCAGATCCAGCACGCATGCAAACCAAGGACGGACGGGGAGTTCGCCGGAGTAGCTCGAGGTGACCGGAGAAGGTGGGGACCGGGCCGGATCTCGCCGGATCCGGACGGCTCGGGCATGCGACGCCGTAGAGAGGCGCCGGTGGGCACGCGCGGGCGAGCGCTGGTGGCGTGACACGACGGCCAGCGGGGAGGCGATTCGAGATGCGCGGTGGCGGCGCCCTGCCGCGGAGGCGGCCGGCGGGCTTTGCGCGGGAGGAGCGGCAGCGGGGATCGGGCCCCGCGGGCCTTTTGCGGGCTGCGGCGGGCCGACGGCGCAGGGACAGCGGCGGTGACACGTGGCGACAGGCGGTTGGTCCGGGCGGCGGTGCGGACGCGTCCAGCGCCGGGCGAACATGTCCGACGCGCGGAGGAAGGGGGAGACTAAGGTTTGGACTGCGGGAATTTCGGAGGGGAGCACCTATTTATATATAGGAGCTAGGAGACTCCAAATGAGGTGCGGTTTTTGGCCACACGATCATGATCGAATGACCAAGAGGATGGATGGGGTTTAGGTGGGTTTTGGGCCACTTTGGAGGGGTGTTGGGCTGCAACACACATGAGGCCTTTATGGTTCCGCGGTTAACCGTTGGAGTATCAAACGAAGTCCAAATGGCACGAAACTTGATAGGCGGTCTACCGGTAGTGAACCAAGGCCGCTTGGCAAGTCTCGATCCAATCCAAGAAAGTTTAACACTCGGACACGAAAAGAGGTAAATGGGGACGCTGGAGGATGTAGGAGTGCCGGAATGCAAAACAGACAACGGGGAAAATGCTCGGATGCATGAGACGAACACGTATGCAAATGCGATGCACATGATAACATGATATGAGATGCATGACATGGACAAAATGCAAAACGAAGACAAAACCCAACCACGAGGAAATATCATAACTTAATGCTGAAAATGGCAAGAGTTGGAATACAAATATGGTGAGTTACATACGGGGCGTTACAACACTCCACCACTACGAAAGGATCTCGTCCCGAGATCTAGGACTGGAAAAACTCCAGATATTCGGAACGGAGGTGGTCCTCGCGTTCCCAGGTGGCTTCACGGTCAGAATGATGTGACCAGTTCACTTTCACGAATTTGATAGACTTGTTGCGAGTCTTGCGCTCAGTTTCTTCAAGAATAGCAACGGGATGCTCATGATAAGACAGGTCTTCTTGAAGACCAATCTCTTCGAAGTTGATGGTGCCGTCAGGAGTCTTGAAACACTGGCGAAGCTGAGACACGTGAAACACATCGTGCACATTTGCAAACTTGGATGGAAGCTCAAGTTGATAGGCGAGATCGCCTCTTTTATCAATGATCTTGAAAGGACCCACGTATCTATGGGCAAGCTTCCCTTTGATACCGAAGCGACGAGTACCTTTCATTGGAGGGACACGGAGGTAGACATGGTCTCCGATCTTGAAAGCCAAGTCACGATGCATGATATCATAGTAACTCTTCTGGCGCGATTGCGCAGCTTTGAGATTTTCACGAATGACTTTACACATTTCTTCAGCCTCTGTGATCAAGTCATTGCCAAGAAGTTGGCGTTCACCAGTCTCTAACCAGTTAAGAGGAGTACGACACTTTCTGCCATAGAGAATCTCGAGTGGGGCCTTGCCCGAACTCGCTTGGAAGCTGTTGTTGTAGGAGAACTCAGCATATGGAAGACAATCTTCCCACTTCATACCGAAAGAAATGACACATGCCCTGAGCATATCTTCAAGAATTTGATTCACTCTCTCGACTTGGCCACTAGTTTAAGGATGAAAGGCTGTGCTGAACCGAATGTTGGTGCCCATTGCCTTTTGGAAGGAATCCCAAAACTTAGAAGTAAAGATGCTTCCACGATCTGAAGATATCAACTGCGGAATGCCGTGCAAAGAGACAATCCTGGAGGTATATAGTTCTGCCAACTGAGCTGCTGTGATAGATTCTTTGATAGGAAGAAAATGAGCCACTTTAGTGAGCTTGTTGATGACAACGAACATAGCATCATTGCCACGCTTGGACTTGGGAAATCCAGTCACGAAGTCCATCTCAATATGGTCAAACTTCCATTCTGGAATGGCAAGAGGTTGGAGGAGACCAGCTGGTCGTTGGTGTTCTGCTTTCACTCTTCTGCAGACATCACATTCATTCATGAACTAAGCAATCTCGCGCTTCATTCGAGTCCACCAATACGACCGCTTAAGTTCATGGTACATCTTTGTACTCCCAGGATGAATAGATAGGAGTGAATTGTGAGCTTCGTTCATAATGACTTTACGAACGTCACCATTAGGAACAACAATGTGATGCTCGAAGAATAGAGTATCCTTGTCATCAAGGCGATAGCACTTGTACTTGGGTTGGCTCTTGGCAATCCCAATCTTCACCTTCTTCACCATAGCATCAAGAAGTTGAGCCTCACGAATCTGATCTTCCAAAGTAGGAGAGACTTGGAGGTTGGTAAGAAATCCTTGAGGAACAACTTGGAGATTAAGTTTGCAGAAAGCTTCACAAAGATCCGGTTGGTAGGGCTTAAGAATCAAACTATTGCAGTAAGCCTTCCTGCTCAAAGCATCAGCAATGACATTGGCCTTGCCTGGAGTATATTCTATACTCGGATTATACTCTTGAATCATTTCGACCCAACGTGTCTGCCTGAGGTTGAGGTTGGGATGAGTGAAGATGTACTTGAGACTCTTATGATCAGTGAAGATGTCCACTTTCCTTCCAAACAAGAGATGTCTCCATGTTAAAAGAGCATGGACAACTGCCGCCAACTCGAGGTCATGAGTGGGGTAATTCTTTTCGTTGGGCTTCAACTGGCGAGAGTTATAGGCCACAACTTTCTTCTCTTGCATTAACACATCACCGAGACCTTGCAGGGAAGCATCACAGAAAACCTCAAATGGTTTGGATTCATCAGGAGGAGTCAGAACTAGAGTTGTGACTAACTTCTCTTTGAGGGTGTTGAAGGCAATGTCACATTCAGGCGTCCAGACATACTTCACATGCTTCTGGAGGAGGTTGGAAAGAGGCTTCGCGATCTTAGAGAAATTCTCAATGAACCTTCGACAATAGCTTGCGAGCCCAAGGAAGCTGCGGAGTTGCTTCACATTCTGAGGTGGTTCCCAATTCACAATTGCAGACACCTTCTCAGGATTAACAGCTATGCCCTTGGCGGAGATGATACGTCCAAGGTAGAGAACCTCATCGAGCCAAAACTCGCACTTTGAAAACTTCGCATAGAACTGATGTTCCCTGAGTTTGTCCAGCACCAATCTCAAGTGCTTGGCATGATCCTCCTTGTTCTTGGAAAAGACCAAAATGTCATCGAGATAGACCAAGACAAAGTCATTTGTGTAGGGGTTGAAGATGAAGTTCATCATGCGAGAGAATGTTGGAGGAGCATTGACAAGGCCGAAAGACATGACAGTGTATTCATATGAACCATAGCTTGTTCTGAATGCTATCTTGGGGATGTATTGTTCATGAATGTGAATCTGATGATAGCCCATACAAAGGTCAAGCTTGGAGAATACTTGAGCACCTTTGAGTTATTCTAAAAGCTCGTTGTTGTTGGGAAGTGGGTACTTGTTCTTTATGGTCTTCTTGTTAAATGGACGGTAGTCGACACAAAGTCTGTCCGTTCCATCCTTCTTCTTGACAAAAAGAACACCACAACCCCATGGAGAAGAACTTGGTCGGATGAGACCCATACGCTCTTGTTCATCGAGTTGTTTCTTCAGCTCGTTCAACTCTTTTGGTCCAAGCTTGTAAGGACATTTGCAAACAGGTTCCGTGCCAGGCTCCAGATCAATGAAGAATTCAACTGGCCGGTGAGGAGGCATTCCTGGAAGCTCTTCTGAAAAGACGTCCTGATATTCGCAAACGACTGGAATCTGAGAGATGGCATCCAACTCTCCCTTCTCATTGAGAGAAAACAGTCGAATGATATCATCACGAGTGGCAAAGACAATCACATCCTCAGACAAGCCAGGCAGATTCAATCTGCCTGGCAGCACAATCAAGCTAAGCCTTGTGCTTAGAAAGCTAGTCCATTCCGAGAATAAGATCAATATCTGAGTTACCAAGAACAATTGGAGAGGACAAAAACTTATAGTCGCCCATCTTAATAGAAACATCTGGAACCACCAAACTGGCACTCAACCGTTTACCCGGAGAAACGATATCCATGGATTTGCCCAAATGAGAAGAAGTGAATTCGTTCTTGGCAAAAAATGGTCTTAACATGAAACAATGCGAAGCACCAGTATCAAAAAGAACTTTTGCAGGAATATCATTAACATGAAGGTTACCCATGATCACTTCTGAAGAGTCCACTGCCTGAGCTGCGTTCATCATGTTGACCTTTGCGAACTTGGTATTATGCTTGACCACTGCATTGCTAGAAGATCTCACAGGAGGAGGAGGAAGACGCCTCTGGGTGAAGCATTTGTTTGCATAGTGACCCTTCTGCTGACACTTGTTGCACGTGACCTCTGAGAGCGGACGGTGATACGGAGCACTTGACCTTGGAGCATGAGACGAAGCCTTGTTCAGAAAGCCTGGGTTGGCTGGGTGGGAAGATCCATTGCCACCTTTGCTCTTCTGCTGATAAGGCTGACGGAACGGAGGAGGAGGAGGCAACCAATAATTTTGCTGCTTAGCTACCACTTGAGTTGAAGAAGAAGAAGGAGTTGCATCCATGACTCTCTTCTTGGAAGCATCGCACTTGAGCTGAGCAGCCTCTTGCTTTAATGCCATGTTGTAGAATTCATCATACTTTTTCGGCTCAAAAAGCATGAGGGCTAGTTGCAGATCTTCTTTGAGGCCACCTCTGAACTGATAAATCATGCTCTTCTCATCAGGGATGTCATGCTTGGTGAAGCGAGCGAGCTTCTGGAACATGATGTTGTATTGGTAAACAGACAAGTTGCCTTGCTTCAGATTGCGGAACTCCTCACGCTTGCTCTCAACAACACTCTGAGGAATGTGGTGAGCTCTGATGTCTTGGCGGAAATCATCCCAGGTAATCACACGACCTCCTCTGGAATCTTTGTATTGTTGATACCACTCTGCAGCTTGGTCTTTGAGTTGGAACGAAGCAAACTTGACAAAGTCCTCAGGCCTGACGTTGCTGCACTCAAAATGTTTGCAGATATCCACGAGCCAATCATCAGCGTCTGTGGCCTCGACACAGTTACTGAAGGTCTTTGGCTGGTTTGCGAGGAACTGGTTGAGGGTAGCAAACTGAGGTTGATTGTTGCCATTGCCTTGATTTCCTTGGTTGCGCTCTTGCAAGAGTTGCATAATCAGCTGCGTGTTGGCATTGGTAGTGGCCATCACAGCTTGACATGCCTCCGGAGATGGAGGTGGTGGCAGTGGTTCCGGATTCTAACGCGTTGGAGAAGCCATCCTGAAGAGGGTGACATCTGTTAGCATCTTGAAAGACATATATTCAAGCTGAATCAAATGGATTGAGATTGCAACATGTAACCTTAACATTCGAACAAGAATGAACGAATGAATTCCAAATTAAATGGTCACCATTCCATAAATTGAGAAGCCACTTAGATAGAGGCAGATGAATAAAACAACAAGGTACGGATATGAACAAATACTTGGTAAGGATTACCCAATCACAAACCAAATATCTGCGGAAGAAATACTAGAGCTACATGAATTCACACCTATGAAACTCCCAAAATTTTCCGGTTATGCAATCAGGTGTTGGGGATACAGGGGAAGCATAATATCTCACCCAAAACTAGCAAATCCTACATCCAGCTGTATCCATCCTTCAACACATAACCAAGAAACCTTCGGAAATCATGTACCTCAACCTTTGAAAAGCATCCGTTATACGAGTTATGGCAATACTCCCAAACTTCCGCCCTAGTACTAGGTGGCATCGAGGTTATCTCACCAACAACTGCAGAAAAGAGATTTTTGATGTCGGCAAACTCAGGTATTCCAGAACTGCAACGATAAAATTGGGACGACAACACCTCCGAGCTCAACTCCCCGGGACACTGCCACAACCCCTAAATGTCAGGAGGCACCAAGAACAATGTTCTCATCACAAAACCATCGGAATGATTCCAAGATACCCGTGTGATCCTAAATTTTTTTAGTGAAATTTGAGAAGAGAAGAGTCAAGTCTCTACGTCAGGATGCCTCACCAGAGCGACGAAGGGACCGGGGAGTAAAAAGAATCCTACTCTCTGATATATATATAATCCTAAAAGACTCAAAACATTTTTCTAGACTCAACAACGCCAGCGATTTGATCAAGCAGGGGGCTCCTAAGTCGGGGAAGGCTCTGATTATCAACATGTAACACCCATGATGCGGCTATATCTCCCACGTGTCAGAGCACGACTTAGAGGCATAACTGCATTGTAGGCATATCGCAAGAGGGGTAATCTTTACACATCCCATGTACTGAACAAGAAAGAGGTACAAAGTTGGCTTACAATCGCCACTTCACACAATACATAAATATAGTATTACAATCATCCTGATTACAATCAAGGTCCGACTACGGAACCAAAATAAAGACAACCCCAAATGCATAAGATCCCCGATCGCCCCAACTAGGCTCCACTACTGGTCGTTTGGAAAGGAAACATAGTAATGTCCTGAGTCCTCATCGAACTCCCACTTGAGCTCAGTCGCATCTCCTAGAATGGTATCATCGGCACCTGCATTTGGTTTTGGAAGTAATCTGTGAGTCACGGGGACTCAGCAGTCTCACACCCTCGCGATCAAGACTATTTAAGCTTATGGGTAGGGAAAAGGTATGAGGTGGAACTGCAGCAAGCACTAGCATATATGTTGGCTAACATACGCAAATGAGAGCGAGAAGAGAAGGAAAGGCACAGTCGAGAAACTAAGATCAAGAAGTGATCCTAGACTACTTACGTTCAAGCATAACACGATACCGTGTTCTCTTCCCGGAATCCGCCAAAAAGAGACCACCACGGCTACACACGCTGTTGATACATTTTAATTAAGTTAAGTTTCAAGTTTTCCACAACTGGACATTAACAAATTCCCATCTGGCCATAACCGTGGGCACTGCTTTCGAAAGTTCAAAACCCTGCAGGGGTGTCCCAACTTAGCCCATCATAAGCTCTCATGGTCAACGAAGGATATTCCTTCTCCCAGGACGACCCGATCAGACACGGAATCCCGGTTACAAGACATCTCGACAATGGTAAAACAAGACCAGCAAAGCCGCCCGATGTGCCGACAAATCCCGATAGGAGTCGCACGTATCTCGTTCTCAGGGCACACCAGATAGGTCAAGCTACGAGTAAAACCAACCCTTGAGTTGCCCCGAGGTAGTGGCCAAGTGCTTCGCCGTTTGAATCCAACTACATCCAGTAGGAGAACTGGCTCGGGGGGGGTTAAAATAAAAATGACTTGGAGAGGACCGCCAGTATACGCCAACGGGATAAAAATGCTCGGTGTCAAATGGTACAACAAGGTTGGTCTTCCTGGAGGAGTTTTATTCAACGGGTAAACCCTGTCAGGGATTCCTTAACTCACACAACACCTCAGCTCGCTCCACACGCCAGCAACAATAAGGTCACACACATAACATCGGTACTGCGGAACTAGGGCGGAAGAGTGGAACAAAACACTTAGCATAAGGTTGAGCTTTCCACGTTTACAATATATAGAAATGGTTAGTAAACAATTATAGTAGTGTCCATCCCAACAAACTCACAACCACTCGTTAACAAGGAAACCCTCCGGTGTGCCTAATGAAACCACTTGACAAGTGTTTCAGCTGGGCTGGCACTTTAGCAACGCATAAGAGGGGTGACGCGACAAGCCGGTAAATTGCACCCACACACCGCCACTTGTCCGTAGGAAATGGTTGGGTAGCAGTGTTTGACGTGGCACAAATATCAGTGACAGGAGGCATGAATAGCATCGCTGGCGGTACGACCCGTGTGCCACTAGCCGCACTCAAAAGCGCGATCAACTAGCAGCAACGATGAAGTGATTGCGGGATTGGCCTTCATCTTGACTGCAAAGTTTCTCTGCGTTGACGTTACCGAGGCCTCTTTCTCAGCATCTCGTAGTCTTGGTTTATTCCATCGCTACAGGGATGTTTGTAACGATGGAGGATCTCTGTCTCGAGTCTGATGCGGTCTAGATCTCAACCTGCGGAGAAGTAAAATACATACGCTATCAGCGGAACACAATCAACCCACGTGTAGCCAAGAGATGCAAATGATTGCCGAAACGATGGCATGGAATTATTTGCGGGGATGTCACTACTACGAAATCCGCATATGCAGTCCTTCGGAAAGGAATCGAGAATATGGACAGTACACGCGACGCCGTCCTATAATTGGGAAACCAAGTGGCCGCACGCCATCCGCGATAGTATTGGAGTTGATAATGTGTCTAGGATATCGGTTATGAAGCAGACTTGCACGTGATAACTGATGCACGGTATGCCTTACGAAAGTCCAGGCAAACAATAATTATCAGGCAAACGCCACACGTGCTACGTAGTTCACACAAGCCACGACTGTCCGATGGTATAATTGCGCAATCAAGAAATCTAAGCTACTGCACTTCAACATAGCAACAAAGCACATGGAAGTGATTCTCAAGATGCTTGACAAAAGATGAACACTGAGCTACGGCTAAATCACACAATAGCAGGTTCAAACAAGCATGGCAAAAGTGCAAAAGATATAGTTCACAGACTTAGTGAAAATAACATGTCAGGATTTAACATCAGGAAGCAATGTTTAGAGCAAGATAACAACATGCTACAGGAACATATCATGGCAAAGCAAGGCATGGCATGAACTACTCAAAGCATATAACAAAAGTCCCTTACTGACCATAAGCCAAAAAGGATCAGAAGATATGATGGCACCCATGTAAACATAGCAAGTTTCGTTAACAGATTCAGACTTAGCAGAAAACTGGACATGGCAAAAACAGAGTTACGTAGGCATGTTTGCGAGCTCGATGCACTCACCACAAGGCATTGCATGACAAACTAAGCATACCCAGCAAGAAGACATGATCAAGAAGCTAACCATGGCAATAACACATCTCATAGCATGCAAGGATCAACTACAACAACCTCGGCAAAATTGATTAACACGTAAACAATCTGCCAGGAACATTTTATAGCAAAAGTAGAGCAAGATTGAGTCATGCTAGGGTACTCCATAATTGCAAACAAAGACATGGATGGATAGATACACTACAATATACTCAAAAAATCATCCTTACTGAACATGCTCAAAAGAGGCATGGATCACTCTGTAGCAACATGAATACATGGCATAAAAATAACATCAGGGAAAAGACTTAGAAGAATTCTAAGTCCCTGAAATCAGCAACATCACGAGAGCTACTTTGCATGCTTGTGATAGTCACCACAAAGATCACAAAAATACATGTCATACACCCCTGTAAAGATGGCATGACATATCCCAAAACACATGTAGGGCTCAAGTTCATAGGTGGCACACATTAAACATGGCAAAAATGACAAATGTCCATAATCTGTTAAGAAACAGAAACTAACATTTCATAGCACTCTTGCAACAGCATTTAGGGCATCAAGATGGACTCAAACAAGCATGGTGCAATGGAATGAAATGAAGAGCACATCCAGATGAACAATTTGATATATCACACGCGCAAAACGGAGCTATGGATGATGAGATATGGCATGATGAAATGTGCTAGAAAAATAATGGAGACCTAGGGGAAAAACGAGGTCAACCCCTAGGGTTTCTTCTCAGATCCAGATCCAGCATGCACGCGAACCGAGGATGGCCGGTGAGTTCGCCGGAGTAGCTCGAGGTGACCGGAGAAGGTGGGGACCGGGCCGGATCTCGCCGGATCCGGCTGGCTCGGACGTGGGACGCCGCAGAGAGGCGCCGGTGGGCGCGCGCGGGCGAGCGCCGGCGGCGGCGTGCCGTGACGGCCGGCGGGGAGGCGAGCAAGACGCGCGGCGGGGGCGCCCTGCCGCGGAGGTGGCCGGCCGGGCTTGCGCGGGCGCGCGCGGGAGGAGCTGCGGCGGGGATCGGGCCCCGCAGGCCTGCTGCGGGCTGCGGCAGGCCGGCGGCACGGGGACGGCAGCGGTGACACGTGGCGATAGGCGGTTGGTCCGGGCGGCGGTGCAGACGCGTCCGGCGCCGGGCGGACGTGTTCGGCGCACGGAGGAAGGGAGAGACTAGGGTTTGAACTGCGGGAATTTCGGAGGGGAGCACCTATTTATACATAGAAGGAGCTAGGTGGGGGAAGACTACGGTTTGGACTACGGGAATTTCGGAGGGGAGCACCTATTTATACATAGAATGACCGAGAGGATGGAGGGGGTTTAGGTGGGTTTTGGGCCACTTTGGAGGGGTGTTGGGCTGCAACACACACGAGGCCTTTACGGTTCCTCGGTTAACCGTTGGAGTATCAAATGAAGTCCAAATGGCATGAAACTTGACAGGCGGTCTACTGGTAGTGAACCAAGGCCGCTTGGCAAGTCTCGGTCCAATCCGAGAACGTTTAACGCTCGCACACGAAAAGAGGTAAAAGGGGACGCCGGAGGACGTAGGAGTGCCGGAATGCAAAACGGATAACGGGGAAAATACTCGGATGCATCAGACGAACACGTATGCAAATGCGATGGACATGATAACATGATATGAGATGCATGACATGGACAAAATGCAAAACGAAGAAAAAACCCAACCATGAGGAAATATCATAACTTAGTGCCGAAAATGGCAAGAGTTGGAATACAAATATGGCGAGTTACATATGGGGCGTTACACTCTACATGGTGGTTCATCAAGTATTCCATTCATTCTTCAATTGTTCCTCAAGATTTGTCTCAAAGTTATGATCTGCCAAGCTATACTCTGAAATAAACATGGTGTTCAACACATGTTTTGTTTTGAGGAGTTCAAGCATTCTTCATCTTGCATTCCAAAGTGCAATCCTTTCTATCTTATCTTTTGAGGTGGTGTTATGTCATTCCGAACAATTTCTCTTTGCGTTCCATGTTTCACAAGTTATCAAGAATGACATATTTAAACCCATCATTTTCCCTTCATTCATGATACCTTTTCAACCCAAAAATTTCTTTGTTGGAGTTATTTTGGGTAATATTTCACCTAAAGCCTTCCCTAAGGAATGTTTCTAATTGTGGTGCTTAACAATGATTCAAGTTTTCTCTGGCATCTCGGCGAAAGAAGTGTTCATCTCTTCATTCATCTCAAAGCAAGCAATTGTTTTCGTTAGTGGCAGAATTTCACCTCAAGTTTTGAGACGTCTCTGTAAGCCCACGAGGATCATATCCTTTCATTGTTCATAATCCAACAACCCTGTTCCAACATTTCTCGTAAGCGTGCTCTTTCAAGTTCTTGGTGGTACTCTATGTTGTTCTTTTTTCCGTTCAGTCCATTCCATTCTTTCATTTATTCCGGAGGCATTGTGATGTTGCTCTCCTTGTTCCATCATCTCGTTTTGCTAAGATCATGTTCTTTTCCTTGATTATTCATTTAACCGGGGTGTGGTGTTCTATTTTCAATTTATTTTCATCTTATCAAGTTTTCCTTATCTTTTCTACCCGATTGATTTCAAAGCCTAACTTCTCCTTCGAGCTCTTGGTTCTCGTCGTATTCCTTGTTTCCTCATTTTATCGGAGAGCCTCGATCTCGGTCATCGCCGTTGTACCCTTTCTTCCAAGTATTTCAACCTCTCAAGGTTCTTTGGTTTCACTCATTTGTCCAACAAGCAACTTTGTTATCCTATTCCTGTTCCGTCTTGTTCCTAAGATCTCGAGACGAGATCTCTTATTAGTGGGGGAGTGTTGTGACGCCCCAAGACCGATGCTCTAGTTGCCTTCCATTTATTTTCGTTGTTGTCGTGTGTTTATTTATGTTTATTGCATTGTCATAATTATTTTGCATATTTCATTCCTATATGTTTATGCCATGACTCTTTAAATCGGACATGCATCATACATGATTGTGCATCATGCCATGTTTATGTGATGGTTGTTTACTATGTTGTTTGCTTCTTTCTGGTTGTGCTCCTTCTTGATAGTTCTGGTTATGTTGCGATTGTGAGGATTCGTTCGACTACGTGGCTTCATCTTCTTCATGGACTCGTTCTTCTTCCTAGCGTGATTTCAGGCAAGATGACCGTCACCTTGGATCTCACTACTATCTTTGCTATGCTAGTTGTCAATGCTATCGCTATGTCGCGCTACCTACCACTTGTTTATTATGCCTCCCAAATAGCCATGATAGCCTCTACCTTTTCACCCTTCCTAGCAAACTGTTGCTTGGCTATGTTACTGCTTTACCCAGCCTCTCTTATAGAGTTTCTAGTTGCAGGAGCAGTTGCAGGTTGTTCCATGTTGGGACATGGATATCATGGGATGTCACTATATCTCTTATTTAATTAATGCACATATATACTTGGTAAAGGGCGGAAGGCTCGGCCTTTTGCCTGGTGTTTTGTTCAACCTTGCCGCCCTAGTTTCTGTCATACCGGTGTTATGTTCCTTGATTTTGCGTCCCTAACACGGTGAGGGTTTATGGGCCCCTCTTGACAGTTCGCTTTGAATAAAACTCTTCCAGCAAGGCCAAACTTTGGTTTTTAACATTTGTCATAATAATACTTGAACCTGATAATTAATCGGCATAGGGTGTCATGAACCCGAGGATTTTCTACATACCATGGGGGCCAGTGCTGATGGTGTTGGTCCCAAACGGTCAGACTGTGGGGCCGCCTCGGGGAAACTCGAGGTATTTGGTATATACCTGTAGGCTAACCCATCCGGAGATGGCCTGAGACGAGATACGTGCGACTACTATCAGCGTGTCGGCACGCTGGGAGGTCTTGCTAGATTAGTTTTGCCATTGTCGAAATGTCTTGTGCACCGGGATTCCGAGTCTGATCGGAGGGTCCCGCGATGGAAGATTGTCTCCGCAGAACATGAGCTTGTCATGGGCTAAGTTGCGACACCCCTACAGGGTTTAAACTTTCGAGAGCCGTGCCCGCGGTTATGTGGCAGATGGGAATTTGTTAATATCCAGTTGTAGAGGACTTGAAGTAAACTCAACTAAAAAACACAAACCGCGTGCGTAACCGTGACTGTCTATTTTCGGGGAAGCTCGAGAGGAGAACACGGTTGGGTTATGTTTGAATGTAAGTAGTTCAGGATCACTTATTGATCATTACTAGTTTGCGACCGTTGCGTAGTTTCTCATCTTAATCTTGTACTCGTGAGTTAGCCACCATACATTGCTTAGTCAGTGCTGCAACCTCACCAGTTTACCCCTTCCTTACCCTTTAAACATTGCTAGTCTTGATACCCATAGTAATGGGATTGCTAAGTCCTCGTGGCTCACTGATTACTACACCAATAGTTGCAGGTACAGGTAATGCGATGATCATGACGTGAGAGCGACGTTTTCTTGTGTTGGAGTTCTTCTTCTGCTTCTTCTTTGTTCAGGGGATAGGTTCCTAGTCGATAGCCTGGGCTAGCAGGGTGGATGTCATTTGAGCTTCTGTTTGTGTTTCATCCATAGTCGGATGTTGTTCTATGTATGATGTATTGATGTATTCTTGTGGCTTTGTATGCCTTTTGTAGGTATCCCAAATATTATGTAATGGTAGGATGTGATGATATCAACCTTGCAAAAGCATGTTAATATGCGGTTCTATCCTTGGTGTGACCTTCGAGCCCCTTTAGGATAGTGTCGCATATTGGGCATGATACCACTGACGCCCTATGCATTCATGGGGGCGCATCTTTGCACACCTCTCATCGCCAACTCAAGCGATGGGCACAAGAGGTCAATGTTGTGGAACCAGCGCCAGAGGCCCGGAAACTGCTGAAATGGTCCCGCACACCCATCATCTTTGGCGAAGAGGATCACCCTACCCGCACCACTGCGGTAGGGTGTTTGCGGTTGTTGGTCTCCCCAACAATTCGCAACCTCATGGTCACAAAGATGCTAGTGGATAGCGGGGCCGATTTGAATCTGTTTTCCCCAGCAATTATCAGAAAGCTTCAGATAGGAGAAGAAGAGCTAGAGGTCACCGCCACGTTTCAAGGAGTTAATCCCGACAGGAGTCATCATAAGGGGAAGATTACATTGTCGGTGACATTTGGGGGAGAACTGAACTATCGGATTAAGAAGATTGTGTTTGATGTGGTTGATCTCCCCTTGCCGTACAATGGGATTCTTGGACGACCAGCCCTGGCCAAGTTCATGGAAGCATCCCACTATGCTTACAACACCTTGAAAATGCCTAGGCCACTAGGGGTCCTTACTATCCCATCAGATGAGAAGGATGCAATTATCTGTGTGGACAAGATGTATCGGGATACAGTTGCAGCGAAAGCGGCAACAACGATAGTTCCCGACAAGGAAAGCAAAGGAAAGAAGAGGGATTGTAGGACCTCCGGCATGGAGTCCTGGAAGCGTGCCCCCTCCGAGTGCACGTCACCCGTTGACAACATGCCAGAGTGTTCCAACAGCTAGAGATTGAAGGTTACTGCACCCCAAGTGAAGAAGGTCCCATCAGGGCTCGCTGGCGTTGATGGTACTTTCACGATCAGCGCCACCCTCGATGATAAATAGGAAAGCGCGCTCGTTGCCTTCCCGTGGGTGAATATCGATGTGTTTGCTTGGTAACCATCTAATATCCCCGATGTTCCCAGGGATGTAATTGAGAACCACCTTGCTGTCTGCCCACGACACGTCAAGCAGAAAGTACGGAAGCAGGCCTTGGAGATGCAACAGTTCATTGCCGAAGAGATCAAGAAAATGGAGGCAACTGGCTTGGTCAGAGGAGTACTGCATCCTACATGGTTAGCAAATCTAGTAGTGTTCCAGAAGGCTAATGGGAAGTCGAGTCTTTGCACTGATTTCACAGACCTTATCAAGGCCTGCCTGAAGGGCCGAATTCGCTTGCTGCGCATCGACCAGATCGTGGATTCTACTTGTGATGTGATTCGCTCTTCTTTCTGGATGCATACTCTGGATATCATCAGATCTCCATGTCCAAGTAAGATGAAGAGAAGACATCATTCATCACTCCGTGTGGTACATACTACTTTGTCCGCATGCCATTTGGATTAAAGACTGTTGGTTCCACTTTTCCAAGGCCACCCTTATCTAGGATTTGGAAGAAACATTTGCTAATCTACGCAAGATCAATCTGAAGCTTAATCCGGAGAAGTGTGTATTCGGTGTTCCCTCTGGCAAGCTACTTGGGTTCTTCGTATCCCATCAGGAGATCGAAGCCAAACCCGACAAGATCAAGGCTATTTAGCAGATCCAAGTGCCAAGGACATCTAAGTATGTGAGGTGCTTGACGGGATGCATTGCCGCGCTGAGCAGATTCATCTCCAAGTCTTCCGAGCGTGCCCTGTCGTTCTTCAAGGTTTTGAGGAAGGCAAGGCCTATGAAGTGGACCCCGGAAGAAGATGTAGCTCTGCAAGAGTTAAAAGTGTACATGTCATCCATACCCACCTTGGTTGCGCCTAAACCCCAAGAACCACTATTGCTATACTTAGCAGTAAGCAACCAGGTGGTCAGTGCGGCTTTGGTAGTGCAGCAAGAGGTGGATGAAACAGAAACTGAACAGAAAACAGCAGAGTTAGAGAAGGATCAGGACAACAGTGAGCACGACAACGAAAACAACCCTAGGTGGTCAGTGCGGGTTTGGCAGAGCATCGAGAGGTGGATGAGACAGAAACTGAACAAAAAATAGCAGAGTCAGAGAAGGATCAGGACAACAGTGGGCACGACAACGAAAACAACCTCAGGGACACGGGAAGGAAGAAAATGGTGCAGCGCCCAGTGTACTTCGTCAGCTCCTTGTTATAGGGGGCTAGATCGAGGTACTCCAGCATGCAAAAGTTGATCTTTGGTCATATTATGGCCTCAAGGAAACTGCACCACTACTTCCAAGCCCATGAGATTACGGTTGTTACTAGTTTTCCGTTGCAAAGGATACTCCGAAACCCTGAGGCAACTGGAAGAATAGTGGAATGGGATTTAGAGTTGTCTAGCTTTGGTTTGAAGTTTGAGAGAACTCCAACTATTCAAAGCAGGGCGTTGGCAGAGTTTATTGCAGAATGGACGCTAACCCCTGATGAGGAAAGGACAGAGACATCCATCCCCAGCAAGGAATCACCCCAAGAATGAATCATGTATTTTGATGGTGCTTTTTCCCTACAAGGTGCAGGGGCTGGCATGCTTCTTGTTGTCCCATCCGAGGAGCACTTGAAGTACGTTATCCAGATGCACTTTGCCCGGGAAGAAGCCACCAACAATACAACAGAGTATGAAGGGCTCCTTGTCGGGCTCATGATTGCAGCGGAATTGGGAATTAAGAAGCTGATCATTCAAGGAGATTCACAGCTTTTGGTGAGATAAGTCAACAAGGATTACCAAAGCCCCTTGATGGAAGCATATGTTGAGGAAGTAAGGAGATTGGAGGAGCACTTTTGACAGGTTGCAAACAGAGCAAGTACCCCATGCGAAAAACAGCATAGCTGATCACCTGTCAAAGTGTGCTGCGTAGAAGCTTCCTATGGAACCAAGAACTTCTGTTCTCCATCTCTCTCAGCCCTCCGGATCACCAGCCACATCGGCCTGAAAAAGGAGAAAGTTGGACTAAGGTAAGCCTCTCCCGGTAGAGTCGTCCGCTCCCGGCAGAGACCCTGCTGGAAACAACTCCTCACAGCATGCCGGACCACCCCCTCTAGCCGGGCCTATGGACCCCGTGAACAAGGCTGGTGCTCCCGCATTTGAGGAGGTGCCGCTAGTCCTCGTTGCCGAGCCTCAGGCTCCAACTTGGGGAAGGCACATTGTCCACTTCCTCCAAACCGGACAACTCCCTAGCAACCATGATGAAGCCGAAAGAGTAGCCCGTAGGTCCAGTATGTATCAGTTTGTCAATGACAGTCTATACAGAAGGAGGCCCAACAGTGTGAAATTGAAGCGTGTTTGTCGGGAGGATGGAAAGGAACTGCTGGCTGAGATTCACAGAGGAATGTGCGGCTCCCACTTTGGATCAAGGGCATTAGTTGGGAAAGCATTCCAGCAAGGATTCTATTGACCCACAGCCCTCCAATATGCGGTTGAGTTAGTCATGAAATGTGAAGCATGTCAGTTCCATTCCAAGAAAATACACCTACCTGCCCAAGCTCTTCAGATAATCCCTCTATCATGGCCATTTTCGGTCTGGGGGCTTGATATCCTCGGCCCCTTCTCCCGAGCAATTGGGGGCTTTCAATTCTTGTTCGTTGCCATCGACAAGTTTACAAAGTGGTCGGATGTGACTGCCATGAGAAAGGTGACTGCTCAGTCATCTATCAAGTTCTTGAAAGGATTGGTGTGTCATTTCGGAGTTCCGGCAAGGATCATTACTGACAACGACACCTAGTTCACAAGCCACGCCTTCATGCAATACATTCATACCCTTGGATGCAAAATCTCGTTCGCTTCTGTGGCACACCCCCGAAGTAGTGGACAAGCTGAGAGGGCAAACACTGAAGTGCTTCATGGACTCTAGACACGAACTTTTGATACGCTGCAGAAGCACGACAGGCGGTGGATCGAGGAGCTGCCGATAGTTCTCTGGTCCCTCAGAACGCCACCTAACCGAGCTACCGGGCAGACTCCCTTCTCCCTGGTCTACGGGGTAGAAGCAGTTATCCCCATGGAACTCATTCACGGGTCCCCTCGAGTGCTTGCCTACGATGAAGTAGCGCAAGATCAACACCGGCGTGACGATGTTGTGCTACTCGAGGAAAACTGGCTCCGGGCTGCCACGCATGCTGCACGCTATCAGCAAGCCCTCCGTCGCTATCAGAGCCGGAGGGTTCATGCCCGGTGTTTTCAGGAAGGTGACCTTGTCCTTTGGCGCGTTTAGTCCGCCAAGGGTACAAACAAGTTGTCACCGAAGTGGGAAGGCCCTTATCGGGTGGTACGAGTCACCAGACCTGGCGCAGTCCGTCTAGAGACTGGGGATGGCACACAGTTGCAAAACTCATGGAATATTGAGTATCTTCATAAGTACTACCAGTAAGGTGCGAGGCTTCCTGGGAGAACACAGTTGCAAAAGTCATGGAATATTGAGCATCGCCGTAAGTACTACCTGTAAGGTGCGAGGCTACCGGGCACTGCCCGACAGCCACCCTTTTGTCCAGGCCTTGCCTCAGTTGCATGTAACCCCTTGTACAAAGCCGGGGCGATGACCCCGTGCAAGAGAAAATAAAGAAGTGCTGCGGGGGAGGGGCCCAATCAAAATCACATGCATGCATTAGCACACCCAGATCACTGCATAAGCATTTCATGAGCATTTGCATATGCATATAGATAGGATTGCATCCCACATTCATTCTCATCTACATGGAGTTGCAGGTTCCTGCCCTGAACTTGATTCTGACAAGGGACGAGGAGAATGCACGGCATAGTGATCCCCAGCAAGCCAAACAGATAAGTTTACCTCTTGTCTAGTACTGTTCTGTAAGCTATAACTTGTGCATAGAGATACCTCGCAGCTCTCTTGGAACCAGGGTGCTCCCATCCTTGGCTCGAACGCTGCTTCGGCCTGGATGGTCATAGTGGCCCTTGATAAAGAGGGAGTGGGCGGGGGGCTGGCACCTTAGTCTGTTCCCCGGCAGACGAAAAGGGCGCCGACAGGATATCCTGCCGGGGAAAGCTCATTTAATTACAACAAAGAGGCACTCCACCTCTGCATGGAAATATACATGCACGTGTTCTGGGCAAGGTTTATCTCTTTCATTGACATGCAGATACAAGTATAAGCATTACAGAACACAAACATGGATGGAAGGAATATGTTGTTTGAATCAAAATTTGGTGATTTCCTACAAGTTTAAGATTGAAAAAAAGATAAGTTCCCCATAAACTCCTCTTCCTATCCCTATTATCCCAGGTAATGCGATAAGAGAAGAAGAATGCAGGAGCAGCGCCTTAGGAGGGGAATGGCGAGGCTGCGAAGGAGGAAGACATGCGGGACACTTCGAGAGTCGCCTGGTCACCACCTCCAGGGCCTGACCAGGGGCTCCAGCACAGGCACCGGTAGAGGAAGGCACCGGAGCCTGGCCAGAAGACCCCAAAAGGAAGTGGAAGCACCAGGGGAACGAGCCTTTTCCTGGCAGCCGGAAGAAACGGTGATGATGTCACCGGGAAAAGGGGGAAGAGCCAGGCAGATGGGCAGCAGGTCACCAGTACGAGACAAACACGTCGATGCGGTTATACTCCTACTGGACGGCCTGCCTCCCATCTTCTCCTTCGCCCCAGGCATCATCTCCGCCAACACCGCTCCGGGAGGAGACCGAGGCCCTAGTCCGGCGCCCCCAGCGAAGAAACAGCAAGCGACCAAGCCGGCCAAGGGGCTCGAGGCATGCCGCGCCCCACCTTGGCGGGCGGGAAGGCACGCCTCTCATCGATGTCAGCCCCAAGACTTCAGGAGGGCCAATGTTGGGATTACTAATGATCTCCGGCCCCTCCTCCTGGACGAGCATCGAAGATACCAAAAGACTCGCCATGCCAAGGACCAGATTCTCTCCCCAAGCATCAGCACTAGCATAAGACAACAATAACCCCAAATAGGAGCCCAGGGGCTGGCCCTAGGGTTCCTTCTCCAACATGACCAGCAGAAACAGAAGATGAGGAGAGAAGGGCCATGAAGATGGTTGACTCTTCCCTCCTCCGCCCCTCCCTTTTATAGGCCGGGCGGGGAAGGGCAGCTGCTCCATCCACGGGTGATCACTGCCCTCCTCTACCAATTCGAGATGGGCGGGCCCCTTCCAAGGTACTCTCCCGCGCCACGCGCCTTCGTTACCTACCCCACGCGATGCACGCAACATACGTGGCTAAGGATAAGGGCACACTATGGGAAGAGTAAATTGACAGTTCTACCCCGTACATTAATGTCATTCACATGCCATCACTGGAGCGGCCCCACCACTATTGGCATTACACCACGCACAGGGAAACCAGAAACTGGCCTGGAATCAAGGCTGATGAAGCAGCAATGGAAAACTCAAGGGGAGAACCCCTTCAGCAACCTTGCATGTGCACATATTAGGCCCTACCCCGACGACGCTCAGCAGCGCATTCGAGGCAGGCCCGGGGGCTTCTGTCGGCGCAACAAACCCTGGGTCTATTGCCCAGACTGCGCATAGGCACAAGATCAAGATTGAAGCACCAACCCAAGTCAGAGATTGAAGGACCAATAGATTTGAGGAACCAACTTGCAGTCCAGGAAGACCAAGATCGAGCCACAAGAGCAAGATATCGGCAAGAGAAGGGCCTCCCTTGCGAGGCAGGCGAGCCCGGCAAGGGGCAAGGAAACCGCAAGGAGGAGGCATCCGAGGCACCCTGGAAAGGTTTGCCGGGGCTCGTGGGGGCGGAACCACCCCACCAACCACTCAAGCGCGACCCACGTCGTCAATCAGTGCGGTGTCAAACCGCAAGATGATTAAGTGGCAGTCGTTCGCCACATGGCAGCCATTTCCTACAGAAGAAGCCTACAGATGAGACCCGTCCTATGACATGTCAAGGAGATAGGCACAGAGCTGGCAAGATAGCCCGGCAAGCCTTGCCGGGCGACCAGTGATGTGACACCAAGCGGCACATTTAATGGACCCTGTCAGCCCACGAAGTTAGGTATGATAGCACTGCCCGGTAGCCACACTTTTGTACAGGCCTTGTCTTAGTTGCTTGTAACCCCTTGTACAAAGCTGCGTCAATGACCCCGTGCAAGAGAAAATAAAGAAGCGTTGTGGGGGGCCCCCGATCAAGATCGCATGCATGCACGAGCACACCCAGATCACTGCATAAGCATTTCATGAGCATTTGCATGTGCATATAGATAGGATTCCATCCTGCATTCATTCTTATCTACATGGAGTTGCAGGTTCTTGCCGTGAACTTGACTCCGTCTAGGGATGAGAATATTGCACGACACAGTGATCCCTGAGAAGCGAAACAGATAAGTTTACCTCTTATCCATTAGTGTTCTGTAAGCTATAACTTGTGCATAGAGAAACCTGGCCACTCTCTTGGAGCCAGGGTGCTCCCATCCTTGGCTCGAATGCTGCTTTGGCCTGGATGGTCGCAATGCCCCTTGGTAAAAAGGGAGTGTGCGGGGGGATGGCACCTCAATCTCTTCCTCGGTAGACGAAAAGGTTGATGGCAAGATATCCTGCCGGGGAAAACTCGTTTAATTACAGTAAATAGGCACTCCACCTTTGGATGGACATATACATGAACGGGTTCCCGACAAGGTTTATCTCTTTCATTGACATGTAGATACAATTACAAGCATTACATAACACAATGATGGACTCAAGGGATTACATTATTTGAATTAAAATTTGGCGATTGCCTACAAGTTTAAGATTAAAAAAAAGATAAGTGCCTCGTAAACTCCTCTCCCTGTCCCTCTTATTCCAGGTAACGCGATAAGAGAAGAAGAAGGGAGGAGAAGCGCCTTAGCAGGAGAATGGCGAGGCTGCGAAGGAGGAAGACGTGTGGGACACCTCATGAGTCGCCTGGTCACCACCTCCAGGACCTGACCAGGGGCTCCAACACAGGCACCGGCAGAGGAAGGCGCCGTAGCCCAGCCAGAAGACCCCGAAAGGAGGCGGAAGCACCAGGGGAACTAGCCTTTTCTCGGCAGCTGGAAGAAACGGTGATGACGGTGCCGGGAGAAGGGGGGAAGAGCCAGACAGATGAGCAGTAGGTCACCAGTACGAGACGAATGCATCGATGCAATGGTAATCCTACTGGATGTCCTGCCTCCCGTCTTCTCCTTCTCCCAGGCTTCATCTCCGCCAACACTGCTCTGGGAGGAGGCCGAGGCCCTTGTCCGGCACCCCTAGCAGAGAAACAGCAAGCGGCCAAAACGGCCAGGGGGCTAGAGGCGCACTTCTTCCCACCTTGGCAGGCGGGAAGATGCGCCTCTCGTCGACGTTGGCCCCAAGACCTTTGGGAGGGGCAGTGCATGGATTGCCAATGATCTCCGGCCCCTCCTCTCGGACGAGCATCGAAGATACCAAAAGACTTGCCATGCCAAGGACCAGGCTCACTCCGCAAGCATCAACATGAGCATAAGGCAACAATAACCCCAAACAGGAGCCGAGGGCTGGCCCCAGGCTCTTCTCTTCGGCATCGTCGGCGGAATCAGAGAACGAGGGAAGAAGAAGGAGAATGCAAGGATGGATGGCTCTACCCTCCTCCGCCCCACCCTTTTATAGGCCAGGCAGGGAAAGGGCATGTGCTCCATCCATGGGTGATCACCGCCCTCCACCGCCAATTCAAGACAGGCGGGCCCTCTTCAAGGTACTCTCCCGCGCCATGCGCCTCCGTTACCTACCCCGCGCGGTGCATGCTGCGTATGTGGCTAAGGATAAGGGCGCACTGTGAGAAGAGTAAATTGGCAGTTTCTACCCCATGCATTAATGTCATTCACATGCCATCACTGGAGCGGCCCCACCACTATTGGCTTTACACCACGCACGGGGAAACCAGAAACTGGCCCGGAATCAAGGCCGATGAAGCAGCAACAGAAAACTCAAGGGGCCAACCCCTTCAGCAACCTTGCATGTGCACATATTAGGACCTACCCCGACGACGCTTAGCAGCGCGTTTGAGGCAGGCTCGGGGGCTTCTGTCGGTGCAACAAACCCTGGGTCTATTGCCCAGACTACGAATAGGCACAAGATCAAGATTGAAGCACCAACCCAAGTCAGAGATTTAAGGACCAAGAGATTTGAGGAACCAACATGCAGTCTGGAAAGACCAAGATCGAGCCAGAAGATCAAGATATCAGCAAGAGAAGGGCCTCCCTTGCCAGGCAGGCGAGCCCGGCAAGGGGCAAGGAAACCGCAAGGAGCAGGCAACCGAGGCACCCTGGCAAGGTTTGCCGGGGCTCGTGGGGGCAGAACCACCCCACCAACCACTCAAGCGCGACCCACGTCGTCAATCAGTGTGGTGTCAAGCCGCAAGATGATTAAGTGGCAGCCGTTCGCCACATGGCAGCCATTTCCTATAGAAGAAGCCTACAGATGAGACCAGTCCTACGACATGTCAAGCAGATAGGCACAGAGCTAGAAAGATAGCCCGGCAAGCCTTGCGGGGCGACCAGTGATGTGACACCAAGCGGCACATTTAATGCACCTTGTCAGCCTGCAGAGTTAGGTATGATAGCACTGTTTGCTATCATATAAGTGGATAATGACTACTTTGCCATTGTGGTGACCCCTTAATCTATAAAAGGAGGCCCATGGCACTCGTAGGGGAGGTTGGAAAGTTGACGAACCCAAGTCACCATACGTGCGTGGCTGCGGCCCTAAGGCGAACCCTGCCGGGTAAGTGTACTACGCATCACCACATTCACTCCACCATCAATCCACCAAAGCAGGAGTAGGGTCTTATACGTCGCGGCAGCTCGAACCAGGGTAAATTGCTTGTGTGCTCTCCGCCGTGTTGCCATATGCTGGTCTGCTCTTTGTGCAACGCTCTGCCGAACCAGCAAGGGGCCGCCCGGTCCCATAGGTGGCCACAGACATCCCGCAACACTCGGCAATGGGGGCCTATTCCTCCATAGTGGCAATCTTGGCGGCCTCATCCACGGCAGCTCTCCCTATGCTGGCCACCTCTTCCAGCAGCTCTGTCTCTTCCGCCTGTGGGACTCCAGAAAAGAGAATTGGCGAGTGACGAAGAGATAGAAGTTTCAGATAAGTGGAATATAAGGAGAGGTGATATGAACAAGAAAGGAAAAAGAGTAGGAATTAAATACCTGGAGAAGTCTGCTGGGCAGGGGCCTCAATTTCCCCAGCAGCATCGGTTGCCAGGCTATGGACTCCACCCCCTGCCGCGGTAGTCGTGGCAACACTCTGTGCGGTCCCGTCGCGGAGGCCCCATCGGAGCTTTTACGAATCAGTTGGCGGAGGGGACATGCCCTTCTAGGAGGGGATCACCCTGCATTGTCTCGCCGTCCCCTTCGGCCGAGGGAGCAGGAAGCACTTCCCCATCACCTCCGGTGGAAGAGGCCTGCCCCCACTTCATGTTGCTTCCCGCCAAGGCCGGACTCTGCGCAGTCTTCGGAGACCCGGCACGCCGGAGCCTCTTCCGTGGTCGGTGGATGAGGATTTCCGTGTCCTCCTCCACCTCCCTGCCAGCAACAACAAAACAACGGGTCGGTTAGCAAAGAGAATCAAGTATACTGAAGCTATTTACAAGAAGGTAATTTTCCTTACTCGTCATGAATGAGCATGGGGTTCAAGTCGAACTCCACGGGAGGCAAGGGCGCCCTTCCTCTCTTATGAGGTGAAGGGGCAGAACTCTCCGGCAGCTCTGACACCAGCTGAGGCACCGGGGGCTCTAATGAAGGCGAGCTCTGTGAAGAACTCGAGCCAGAGTGGGGGCTGGAGTCAACTTCCACATTCACTGATTGCTTGGTAGGGGAAGTCTTGATCCCAGCAAGGCGAGGTGACTGCAGACACGCCACTTCCATCTTGGTGGTTTTGGTGGTGGTCTTCTTCACCTTCTTGACGACAGGCACTGGGTTTGGGGCCACCGTGCCCCGGTTAGGAGCACGTCCGTGAGGATGCTGATCGATAATCGGCTCGGGGCCTTGGGGTCCAGCCGCAAGCCACTCCGCCTCGAGCTCCACCACCTCACCAACATCCTCCTCCTCTTGGATCTCTGCTGTTGCGGCGGCAAGGGCATCAAGCCCGACAGTCCCATCCCCGGCATGATTCTCTTCGGCAACCTCTTTTGTGCCCTGCACCTCGCTGCCACCTCGAGAGGAGCCTTCATCCTCAGCTTTCCCTGTTCCCTTCCCAGCCTTCGCGGCCCTTGCCATCTCCGCGATATGGGCAGCCTTGTCCTCCTCAATCCTCTTCCTGATATACGCTACGTCCACAGAGGAGGTGCGCTTGTACATACCAGTCTCAACCCTGGTGTCCTTCTCCACTAGGGCACCGGACCACTCGAGTTCTTCATTGAGAGTGGGCAGTTGCCAATCACCTGCCACTCCATGAGCATTGCAAATCTGGCATCCACTTCAATATCTGGTCCCGGGTTGAATTGACGTTCAGAGGGATAATGGTCACTAGAAGATTGAACAACTCAAAGCGGCCAAATAGTTGGTCGCATAGCCAGGCATGGCCATAAACAGACAAGTTGTTGGCCAAACCAGGGAGCAACCTCATCATGTCCCTAGCATCGCCATACAACCAGGCCGGTCTGTCCCTTTTCTGCAGTGGCAAGATGCGACGAAGGAGAAAATCTGCCCCCATGTGCTCGATGGTTAGCCCGGCAGCCTTCAAGCGAGTAATTCGGTTTATTGGCGGGCGCATCCTATTGTTGGAGAGGTTGAATGCGCTCCATTCCTTGCCGCGCTCAACACACATCGTCCGGGCTTCACAAAACTCCGAAGCTTCCTCATCCTGGATCCAGCACCAGTCCCCACTCCACTCATCCCACCTCTCACGCTGCTTGCCTGGGATATAATCCCAGATCTTCCTCGCCACCCACGGCATCCAGCAGATGTTCCCGGAGCGGTGACCTTTGTTCTCCACCCGCGGGACAAAGTAATGCCTGAACAGATCTACATTTGGGGCAACTCCAACGAAATTCTCGCACAAATGAGCAAAAATGGCCATCGTTGCCATTCCATTCGGCGTGAAGTCGAGAAGGTGGAATCCAAAAATAGTCATGATTGCCTCAAGGAATTCAGAGAAAGGGGGACAAATGCCACAGATGAAATAGGCGCAGAAGAAACGGTATGAATTGGGCAGATCCTCTTTCCCCTCTACCAAAACATTGGGCGTTCCATGCTCTTTCAAGACTTCCCTCCCCCACAGGTACCCATACCTTGCTTGAAGAACTGGGCCATCTAGATTCTACGGAAGGAAGACAATGTCTCCCCTCCGCTTCTTGTCCAACACCACCGCTCTCTTGCTCCCCTCGGTAACCACCTCCTTCGCCGCGACCGTCTCCTTCCCTTTTATTGCAGGTTTCTTCCCCATTTCCACGGGCGATGATGTGAATGGGGGAAGGAATCCGGTGTGAGGGGTGGTGGAGGGCGAGGAAGAGAAAGGAGGGGCATTTGTTTGGCTTGCGAAGGAAGATGATGGAATGGTAGGGCGGGCGACAAGTGAACCGTGCCGCTCCGCGTTTTCTTATCTTATGGAAAAAAGGCGTGGAACAGGAGGGGAACGACGCTTCGGAAAGTTACCATTTTACCTTAACTTCAACAGTCCCACGACCCCATGACTTGTAGTAATTGCACGAAGTGGATGTTGGATTGACTAGTCACCATGGCAAACCGACATAAGCAGCCTTCTCCTGCCACGTGTCCGTGCACTATTTGGGGTCTAACCCAACATGCCGCGCGACACATATGGCTCAGGCCCGGGGGCTTATGTCGGGGAAAACAAACAGGGGTATATATTTTCCCCTTACTTGTGCACGGACAATGAAGACTTAGGCACGAGAGCAAGATTGCAGCACCAAGGTCAGACCAAAGCACAAGAGATCAGATCTTCAAGAAACCAATGTGCAACTCAAGAGGACCAAGACTAAGCTAGAGAAGAAAGATACTGCCAAGGAAAAAGCCTCCCTTGCCAGGTAAGCGAGCCTGGAAAGGACGGGGTTTACCCCGGAAGCATGGCTCCAAAATTCCCCGGCAGGGCCTGCCGGGACTCATGAAGACAGAACCAACCCACCGCACCACCTCATCACGACCCAAGTCACCAATCAGTGCGGTGTCAAGCTCCAAGGTGACTAAGTGGCTGCTATCCACCACTTGGCATCCATTTCCTACAGAAAACACATTCAAGTGACACCTGTCCTACGACGTGTCAAGCGAGCAGGCGCAAAGCTGGCAAAACAGACCGGCAGCCCCTGTCAGGTAAGCTATGATGTGACGTTGAGCGGCGCATTTAATGCGCTCTATCAGCCTGCAGAGTTAGGTATGATAGCACTATTTGCTATCTAATCAGTTCATAATGACTGATTTGCCACTGTGGTAACCCCTTCTATCTATAACAGGAGGCCCAAGGCAAGCGTAGAAGGAGTTGGAGAATTTAGACACCCACATGCTCATACGCGCGTAGCCGCTCTCGACCTAAGGCAGCCCTGCCGGGCAAGTGAGTTCCGTTCACACCATTATTTCCACATCAATCCACCAAAGCAGGAGTATGGTTTTACGCCGCACAGTGTCCCAAACCTGGGTAAAATCGCCCGTGTGATCTCTGTCGTGCTGTCTCACATTTTTCCGCTCTTTGTGCAACATGCCATCCCCCCACCGAACCAGAAAGGGGCTCTTGGTCCCATAGGTGGCCGTGGTTTACCGCGAAAGTTTGACACTCTTACTTACCAAAAGGACTACGATAGATCCCCTATACTTGTGGGTCATCAGTAATCATCAGTGAATTCCTTTGGAAAGGCCTGAAAACAAGGATATGCATATCTTCTCTAAGTTTGGAAAATGGCGCAAATGAATAAAAAAATATAATACATAATACTCCCTCCGTTCCTTTATATAAGGTGTATTTGTTTTCTCAAAAGTCAAATGAGTGCATGTTTGACGGAGTTATTAGAAAAATATATCAACATTCACAATACAAAATTTATATCATTTGATACATCATGAAAAGTAGTTTCATATTTTATCTATTAGGTATTGTAGATATTGTTATTTTATTCTAGAATCTTGGCCAAACATACAAATGGTTGAGTTGCATGGAAACCAATACACCTTATATTCTAGAACGGAGGGAGTAGTTAGTACCATCATGTAGTGCACTGATGTCTTCTTCCTTGTGCAGACAAAGATCTTTTTGTTTTTCATCGCTAGTTTCTTTATCCTAACAATCTTTCTGAGTTTCTTGACTCGGGTGATATTCATGGACAACTCATTTCCCCATATGCAAAAAGAGTCGGACAGTGGGTCAAAAACCTCTGGCATGAGGACCTACATGTGCAAGACCAAATTGTTAAGAACCTAAACATTAGAATAGTTCCTGCAATTGCACAATAATGAGCTATTAGACAAAGGACCATTCATGTGCAAATCTCGATTGTAAACCTCAGTGCTTCCCATTGTTTCCCTGCAACACATATAAGGTAGTTATTGATCAGGTTAAGTGAGGGTTGTCATAGTATTAGTAAAATATGTTGATGAAAAATAAACGCATTGCAGATTCAGTAGATTAATTCGAGCCACATGGAAAATCCATTACCAAAACCAAGGATGATTAAGAACTAGTAAATATGGCAATCGTATATGTTACTCATGTATTTAGTACAACCAAATTTGATTTATTCCTCACATGCATAACAATACAAAATTGTACCCACAACAATTGAACATCGCATTGCATAATTGAACCAAGCAGTTAACTAAACACCACAACAAATGAACCAAACATTAACTCAACACCACATTGCACAATATAACATAATCCTAATAGAAGACCAGACAGTTAACCAAACCAAGCATACTTAACAACTTGGAAATATAGCAATTGTATTTGTTTCTCATGTACTTTGTACATCCAAATTCGATTTATTTCTCACATGGTAGACAATAAAAAATGCACCCACAACAATTGAACACTGCGTTTGTCGGTGTCCTGGGAACGGGGATACCCAGACTTGCCTGCCTGCGGCCCAGGGTGTGGCTCCACTAGCGGTCTGGTACGACCCATCTTCATCAACAACCACTCAAGAACCTCGCGAGGGGCCAAGCCTCGCGAGGCGGACGACACAAGACCTCCTCTGGGGCGGCCTCCCTAGGCTGGCTCCCGAGGAGCGGAGATATCTATGCAAGGGGAACCTCGCGAGGAGTGCATGACGTGAGCCATGAAGACCAAGGCCAGGCGGGCGCCAGCGGGCGCAGAGTACTCGTTGCCTCTTTGGTGCTAAAGGGGCAAGCGTAGGAGAGGAGTCCTGAGGCATCAGGCAAAGGTTTCCATATCGGTGCAACGAGACCAAGACAAGCAGAACAGCAGGACGGAGGTCACCGCGGAGCCCACGATGGTGTCACCACCAAAGTCCTTGGCAGGCGAAGACCACCTTTTGTTAGGATGACTTGTAATAGTTGCCCCCTTCAAATTGGCCGTTGTGGGATCCATTCCCGCCTAATATTTGGGGAGAGGACCCAGGCCTCTATATATAGGACTATCCACCACCGTAGGGAGGCATCTGATCTTAGACCAGATCCATTCCACCAAGGCCTCCATACAAGCTCACCGAGCTCAAGAACACCTCTCCTCAGGAGGCTGTTCATCCCTTGTACTTGTTCATCCTCAACCTACAAGGCAATCCACCATACCACACTTGAGAAGTGTATTACACCACAACGGTGGCCCGAACCAGTATAAACTCTTGTGTCCCTTGTTCCTCGGGTTCGGCGATCTAGGCTTTGAGATCGTGGCGAGAGCGTGAGCTAGGGGGAGAGAGATCTTCGTGCACACCCCAGTGTTCGAGCCTCAAGGTTTTGCTGGAACCCGCAATCCAACATTTGGCACGCTAGGTAGGGGTGCGCTGAAGCTTTTCTTCCATTGATCCATGCTCCGCTGGTCAACCATGTCCATGGCGGACGCAGGCCGAGCCCGCGCCGAGCGCCAAGCCGCCCTCGCCGCCCGTGTCTCTCAGACAGCTCCTATCGGCGGTCCTCCCCGTCGTTCTCCATCACCCGCCGCCAACGCCGCCACAGGCCCGCCGGGAAACGAGCAGCAAGCATCATCACCGCACCCCTCTGTGAGGCGGGATGGCCGCACCGCCACCCCGTAACTGACTCCGGCCGGCTCATCGTCCCATGCTCGTCGCGCGCCCACGGATGCGCAGGCTGCGCTGCTCATGGCACGTGAGCTCCTGCTCTACTGCCCGGTCGATGACCTCTACGAGAACTGGCTGGACCGCATCGCCGAGCTCGTCAGCACCGCTCGGAGCTCCACCACACCATCTCTCTCGCTACCTCGCCCTCCCCCAGCTGCGGGCGACATAGCTCATGGAGCGCCTCCGCCACCTCCGCACCAAGATGGCGTCCTGGCGCCAAGACGCGCGGCCCCTCGGCGCGACCCGCTGCGCCGGGTGCCCGTGCACGAAGAAGGAAGCTGCCAAGAAGTTCCCCGACCGCTCGAAAACGCTCCTGCACTCCCGGCGCCACCACGTCAAGATCGTGTGCCGCCTGCGGCGGCGGTGCGTAGGCATCAAGATCAAGCTCCGCCCCGCGACAGGCCCCGGTGGCCACAGAAGGCTGTGGTGCCTTCACTCTAGAGCTGCGTAGCATAGTCTGGCCAGGCAAGTTCAAGCCAGACCTGCCCCCGCGCTATCATGCCACCCCCGACCCTGCGGAGTTCTTGCAGATCTACGGACTGAGCATCGTGGCGGCCAACGGCGATGAGAAAGTCATGGCGAACTGTTTTCCCACGGCTCTCAAGGATGGTGCTCCCTCATGGCTCCTGAACTTGCCGCCGGGGTCAATCTCCTCCTAGGGTGAGATGCACGACCGCTTCGTTGCCAACTTCCAAGTCACTCGCGATCGCCCACCGGCCGCGCGTGACCTGCGCCGCATCAAACAACAGCCAGGAGAGACTCTGCAGAAGTACATCCAGTGCTTCAACAATGTTCGCCTCAAGATTCCCAAGGTAACGGACGAGGCCATCATCTCAGCGTTCTCTGATGGCGTCCACGACGTCAAGATGAAGGAGGAGCTCGCCATCCACGAGGAGCTGTGCACGGCCCTAGAAATGTTTAACATGGCGACCAAGTGCGCAAGACCCGAGGAGGGGCGCCTCTCCCTCCTCGAACTCCCTGCTACCGACCCAGAAGAGAAGAAGGCCAAGACCAAGGACGTGAAGTGCATGGGAGTAGCCGTGCTCGCGGCGGAGCCGGACATGAAGCGCGGCCAAGACCACCCCGGGTCGTCTAAGAGCAGACATCCGTTCTGCGCCTTCCACAACATACACAGCCACAACACCAATGACTGCCATGAGCTTAGGGCCATTCGAGATGGACGCTCCGGTCGACGCCCCGAGCGCAACGACTGGGGCTACGGCCAAGGAGAACGAAGTGGGGGATGCTGGGACGACCGCGGCCCCCGTCAGGAGTGGTGCGACCGGCCTCGCGAGGACCATTGGCAGGAATAGCCTCGCGAGGGTGCCTCGCGAGACCAGCCTCGTGAGGACCGTCCTCGGGGCAATGCTGGCCTCCCTCCGCTCCAGCCACCACCAAGGAGGAACGATGACCACCATCAGGACGAGGGGGTTGGGGGCTTCCATGTAATGCCCTGAGACCGTTGCGCCAGGTGTAACACCCACAATGCGGCTATATCTCCCACGTGTCGGGGCACGTCTTAGAGGCATAGCCGCATAGTAGGCTTTTCGAAAGAGGGGTAATCTTCACACATCCCATGTAATGATAAGAAAGGGATAAAGAGTTGGCTTACAATCGCCACTTCACACAATACATAAATAATCCATACATCATCCAAGGTACAATCGAAGGTCCACATATGGAACCAAAATAAAGGAAGACAACCCCAAATGCTAGATCCCCGATCGTCCCAACTGGGATCCACTACTGATCATCCGGAAAAGAAACATACTAGCGGCCCGAATCCTCGTGGAACTCCCACTTGAGTTCGGTATCGTCACTTGCACTGGTATCCTCGGCACCTGCAACTGTTTTGGAACTGTCTGTGAGTCACGAGGACTCATCAATCTCACACCCATGAGATCAAGACTATTTAAGCTTATGGTTAGGAAAGGGTAGTGAGGTGGAGCTGCAGCAAGCACTAAGCATATATGGTGGCTAGCATACGCAAAAGAGAGCGAGAAGAGAAGCAACACAATGGTCGAATAGCTAGAAGTGATCAAGAAGTGATCCTGAAGGTACTTACGTGCAAGCATAACACAAGGCCGTGTTCTCTTCCCGGACTCCGCCGAAAAGAGACCATCACGGCTACACACGCGGTTGATAAATTTTAATTAAGTTAAGTGTCAAGTTCTCTACAACCGGATATTAACAAATTCCCATCTGCCACATAACTGCGGCACGCTCTTGAAAGTTTATACCCTGCAGGGTTGTCCCAACTTAGCTCATCACAAGCTCGAACGGTCAACGAAGGATATTCCTTCTCCCGGAAAGACCCGATAAGTCTCGGAATCCCGGTTACAAGACATTTCGACAATGGTAAAAACAAGAGTAGCAAGACCACCCGACTGTGCCGACAAATCCCGATAGGAGCTGCTCATATCTCGTTCTCAGGGCACACCGGATGTGCAATCCATACAACTAAAACCAACCCTCAAGTTTCCCCTAGGTGGCGCTGCAAGGGGCTCTAGTTTGGACCAACACTCAGAGGAGCACTGGCCCAGGGGGGTTAAAATAAAGATGACCCTCGGGCTCGCGAAAACCCAAGGGAAAAGGCTTAGGTGGGAAATGTTAAAACCAACGTTGGGCCTTGCTGGAGGAGTTTTATTCAAAGCGAACTGTCAAGGGGTTCCCATAACACCCAACCGCGTAAGGAACGCAAAATCAAGGAACATAACACCGGTATGACGGAAACTAAGGCGGCAAGAGTGGAACAAAACACCAGGCAAAAGGCCAAGCCTTCCACCCTTTACCAAGTATATAGATGCATTACTTAAATAAATAAGAGATATTGTGATATCCCAACATATCCATCTTCCAACATGGAACAAACTTCAACTTCACCTGCAACTAGCAACGCTATAAGAGGGGCTGAGCAAAAGCGGTAACATAGCCAAACAACGGTTTGCTAGGAAGGTGGGTTATAGGCTTGACATGGCAATATGGGAGGCATGATATAGCAAGTGGTAGGTAGCGCGACATAACAATAGAGCTAACAACTAGCAAGCAAAGATAGAAGTTATTTCGAGGGTATGGTCATCTTGCCTGCAAAGTTCTCAGAGTTGTCAAAAGCTTGATCCTCATTAGCGTACTCAACAGGTTCCTCGATCACGTACTCGTCTCCCGGCTCTACCCAAATCAAAAACACTAGCATTGGAACAAGAATCAATCATGGTGCAATGCACAAGCAACATGATGCAATACATGGCATGATATGCAAGACATGATATGCAATGCATATGCATGCTCCGGAAGGGAAAGATGATCAAGGCATGAACTTGGCAAACCAAGTGTGTCGCTCGAAAGATGAGATGATTTCGGTTGAAACCGATATCAAGATCACCAGAAACAGATGCACGGTTTGCAAATGGCAAAAACAAGAATGACACAATTCTGCGATTAACAACACGATGCCATCTAGAATGCAACAAGAAACTAAGCTACTGCACTCCAACATAGCAACAAAACATATGGCAGTGATGTACAAGAGATGCTTGAAAAAACATGAAGAATGAGCTACGGCTAAATCACACTAGAACAAGTTCAAACAAGCATGGAAAAAGTGCAAAAGATATCAGCTTCACAGACTTGGCATGATTCTAATAAAGGCATGGCATGATTCTAATAAAAGCATAGAACAAATGTCTCTTACTGAACATAAGCCAAAAAGGCACAGAAGATATGATGGCACCCATGTAAACATAGCAAGTCTTATGAGTAGTTTCAGACTTGGCAGAAAAACAGAGCATGGCATAAACAGATTTACGGTAGCAACTTTGCGAGGTCAAGCCACTCACCACAAAGCATTGCATGACAATATAAGAATACCAATAGCAAGATAACATGTTCATGAAGCTAACCATGGCAAGAGGAAGTTCATAGGATGCATGGATCACTAGCAACAACCATGGCAATATTGATTAGCATGTTAACATTCTGCCAGGAACATTTTATAGCAAAAGTAGAGCAAGCAAATGACATGCTAGAGCATGCCATAATTGCAAACAGGGGCATGTATAGAGAGAGCATAACCACATGTTCAAAACATCCTCACTTAATTATCCCAAAATAAGCATGGATCTCTCTGTAGCTTCAAGTTTACATGACATCAAAATAACAACAGGAAAAAGACTTGGCAAAATCCTAAGTCCCTGAAAACAGCAACAACACATAGCCTAGTTTGCATGCTTGTTCTAGTCACCACATAGATCACAAAAAAAGACAAGCACCCCTGTAAAGATGGCATGATGTATTTCAAAACTCATGTAGACCTCAAGTTCATATGATGCACACATCAAATGTAGCAAAAATGACAAAACCTCATGATCTGATAAGTATGAGCAGCTAAAATTTTACAGCACTCTTGCATCAATGAAAATGTCATCATAAAAGAGAGTAACATGCATGAAAATGCTTCTAATGTGAAGATCTCAACGAGACGAACAATTCGACATATCATATTCATGAATCAGTGTCACGGTCATCGAGATATGATGCGATGAAGGAGGCATAAAAAGATTAGGGGGTTTCGGGACTTAGAGAAATTCAACCTTTCAGTTTTAGATCTAGGGTTTGCACGGATCACGAAGTTGACCGGAGATGATCACCGGAGGTGTAGCTTCTCGTCGGAGATGACGCGGAGGAGGCAGCTGAAGTCGGGGTAGCGCCGACGAGGTCGAACCAAGGCGGATCTGGCGTGGCGGGGCTAGACGGCGGGGCCGGTGCGGCGGCGCGGCGGCAGAGGAGCGGCGGGCGGCGAGGCAGAGCGGGGCAATGAGTGGAGGAGCGGGGCGGCCGGGCGACGACGTGGCGGAGCGGGGTGGCGCGCGGAGGAGCTAGGCGGTGAAGGGCAGCGGGTTTGACGGCGCGGGGTCACGGGTCGGCTGGGCAGCGCCATGGGCCCCGGGGGCCTGCGCTGGGCCATGCGGGCTTCGGCGGGTGGTGGCGATGTGGGGCGTGGCCCAGGCGACGTGGCGCACGCCTATTGGGTGCAGGATGGCGGCGGCGGCTGAGGTGGCGCCTCGCGATTGGCCGGGGTGACGCGTCCGGCGGACACGTCCAGCGCGGGCGGACTTGTCCAGCGGCGCGAGGTGGAAGAAGACTAGGGTTTGGCCTGCACGAAAAATTGGAGGGGAACACATATTTATAGGTAGAGGGAGTTTGGAGTGTCCAAATGAGGTGTAGTTTTCGTCCACACGATCGTGATCCGACGACGGAGGACATGGAGATGGTTTAGATGGGTTATTGGGCCGTTTTGGAGGGGTGTTGGTCTGTAACACACAAGAAGCTTTTGCGGTTACCCGGTTAACCGTTTGAGCATCAAACGGACTCCAAATGGAACGAAATTTGACAGGCGGTCTACCGGTGGTGTACCAAGGCCCGTTGATAAATCTCGGCCCATTCCGAGAATGTTTAACTCCCGCTCACGAAAAGAGACAAGAGGGGTGCGCCGGTGCATGTGGGAGTGTCGGATTGCGAAACAAACAACGGGGAAAATGCTCGGATGCATGACACAAACACGAATGCAAATGCAATGCACATGATGACATGATATGAAATGCATGACATGAACAAAAAGCAAAACAAAGACAAAACCCAACCACGAAGGGAATCTCATAACTTAAAGCTGAAAATGGCAAGAGTCGGAGTTACAAATATGGCAAGTTACATCCGGGGTGTTACAACAGTCCACCACTACGAGAGGATCTCGTCCCGAGATCTAGGACTAAAAGAACTCCAGATATTCGGAACGGAGGTGATCATTGTGTTCCCAGGTGGCTTCTCGGTCAGAATGGTGTGACCACTTCACTTTCAGGAATTTGATTGACTTGTTGCGAGTCTTGCGCTCGGTTTATTCAAGAATAGCAACAGGATGCTCATGATAAGACAGATCTTCTGGGAGATCAATCTCTTCGAAGTTGATGGTGCGCTCAGGAGTCTTGAAGCACTTCCGAATATGTGACACATGAAACACATCGTGCACATTTGTGAAGTTGGACAGAAGCTCAAGTTGATACGCGAGGTCGCCTCTTTAGCCAATGATCTTGAAAGGACCCACGTATCTAGGGGCAAGCATCCCTTTGATACCAAAGTGACGAGTACCTTTCATTGGAGAGACGCAGAGGTAGAATTGCTCTCCGATCTCGAAAGCCAAGTTACGGTGCTTGCTATCATAGTAACTCTTCTGGCGCGTTTGCGCGGCTTTGAGATTTTCACGGATGACTTTACACATTTCTTCAGCTTCTGTGATTAAGTCATTGCCAAGAATTTGGCGTTCACCAGTCTCTGGCCAATTGAGAGGAGTATGACACTTTTTGCCATAGAGGATTTCGAATGGGGCCTTGCCCGAACTCGCTTGGAAGCTGTTGTTGTAGGAGAACTCGACATATGGAAGACAATCTTCCCACTTCATACAGAAGGAAATGACACAAGCCCTGAGCATGTCTTCAAGGATTTGATTGACTCGCTCGACTTGGCCACTAGTTTGAGGATGGAAAGCTGTGCTGAAGCGAATGTTGGTGCCCATGGCCTTCTGGAAGGAGTCCCAGAACTTGGAGGTGAAAATGCTTCCACGATCTGAAGATATCAATTGTGGAATGTCGTGCAAAGAGACAAACCTGGAGGTGTATAGCTCTGCCAGCTGAGCTGCTGTGATAGATTTTTTGGTTGGAAGGAAATGAGCCACTTTAGTAAGCTTGTCGATGACAACGAAGATAGCATCATTTCCACGCTTGGACTTACGAAATCCAGTCACGAATTACATTTCAATATGGTCAAACTTCCATTCTGGAATAGCAAGAGGTTGGAGGAGACCAGCTGGCCGTTGGTGTTCTGCTTTCACTCTTCCACAGACATCACATTCATTCACGAATTGAGCAATTTCTCACTTCATTCGAGTCCACCAATATGACTGCTTGGGGTCATGGTACATCTTCGTACTTCCAGGATGAATGGATAGAAGGTAATTGTGCGTCGGTGCATGTGGGAGTGTCGGATTGCGAAACAGACAACGGGGAAAATGCTCGGATGCATGAGACGAACAAGAATGCAAATGCAATGCACATGATGACATGATATGAAATGCATGACATGAACAAAAAGCAAAACAAAGACAAAAACCCAACCACGAAGGGAATCTCATAACTTAAAGCTGAAAATGGAAAGAGCCGGAGTTACAAATATGGCAAGTTACATCTAGGGTTTTACAACACTCCACCAGTATGAGAGGATCTCGTCCCGAGTTCTAGGACTGAAAGAACTCTGGATATTCGGAACAGAAGTGATCCTCGTGTTCCTAGGTGGCTTCTCGGTCAGAATGGTGTGACCACTTCACTTTCAGGAATTTGATTGACTTGTTGCGAGTCTTGCGCTTGGTTTATTAAAGAATAGCAACGGGATGCTCATGATAAGACATATCTTCTGGGAGATCAATCTCTTCGAAGTTGATGGTGCGCTCAGGAGTCTTGAAGCACTTCCGAATATGTGACACATGAAACACATCGTGCACATTTGTGAAGTTGGACAGAAGCTCAAGTTGATACGCGAGGTCGCCTCTTTTGCCAATGATCTTGAAAGGACCCACGTATCTAGGGGCAAGCTTCTCCTTGATACCAAAGTGACGACTACCTTTCATTGGAGAGACGCAGAGGTAGAAGTGCTCTCCGATCTCGAAAGCCAAGTTACGGTGCTTGCTATCATAGTAACTCTTCTGGCGCGATTGCGCGGCTTTGAGATTTTCACGGATGACTTTACACATTTCTTCAGCTTCTGTGATTAAGTCATTGCCAAGAATTTGGCGTTCACCAGTCTCTGGCCAATTGAGAGGAGTATGACACTTTTTGCCATAGAGGATTTCGAATGGGGCCTTGCCCAAACTCGCTTGGAAGCTGTTGTTGTAGGAGAACTCGACATATGGAAGACAATCTTCCCACTTCATACAGAAGGAAATGACACAAGCCCTGAGCATGTCTTCAAGGATTTGATTGACTCGCTCGACTTGGCCACTAGTTTGAGGATGGAAAGCTGTGCTGAAGCGAATGTTGGTGCCCATGGCCTTCTGGAAGGAGTCCCAGAACTTGGAGGTGAAAATGCTTCCACGATCTGAAGATATCAATTGCGGAATGCCGTGCAAAGAGACAATCCTGGAGGTGTATAGCTCTGCTAGCTGAGCTGTTGTGATAGATTCTTTGATTGGAAGGAAATGTGCCACTTTAGTAAGCTTGTCGATGACAACGAAGATAGCATCATT
>NC_053023.1:586178877-586259741 GCF_003073215.2 Triticum urartu | reverse complement strand
ATCAGTATTAGGCAGGACCTAAATACCCTATTTAAGGTAAAATAGCATAAAACAATATAGACCCTGACTCTCCATTATGGATAATGGAGATCATCCTGTCTCCAATTCTTGCGCTTCACTTCCTTTTGCTTCCAAGAACCTCCTTACGACTGTCCATACATTTTTCCCATCCTTTGATTTTCATGTCTCCACTTCTTTTAGAAATCTCGTATGGACAATTGAGATTCGTAGGATGACCTGGCTGTATGTTCAAAACATTAAGACTACCTTTCTGATACATCAAATGAGGCACACAATTCTCTGGGATTATCTGTTGAAAAACATAGTAATAACTTCATAGTTAGCAATGATGTACTAGTTTTAGAAGTATGCAAAAGATGCACGGATGTCGTAATAGTAAAAATCTTACCAGGGTATCTCCATGGTAGTTACCGTAGTTGAACACATGCACTAGCAGCACGTATTTACCATAATGTTGAGGAGTTTGATTGTGGATATTGTAATTCTCAATGTCAGTACAAAATCCGACCATATGATTTTTCTCCTTGTATGTTGTTAATTCATAGCCATCCGTGCAGTGGGTTTTGTCTACCATCTCCCGCACATTCTTTGAACAATAAAAATAAGCTGTCAATGGAAATAAGCTGTCAAGTATTTTGAAATAAACAATATAAATTAGCTAATAACTATGTTTGAGAAACTCACATAGCGGTAGAACTAGAGGCGTATCAACAAGGACCCAAATGTCCATATTGTCTTGGTCGATGTCAGGATTACCAAGATCCATGGTGATAAGCATACCCTCATCAAAACCATACATCTTGCAAAATGCTTCCCAATTTTTGCAACAAAAATGGGTTACGCTCTCAGAATTATACAGATTTACTTCAAAGTCCACATCGTGATGAGTCCTTAGGTGAATTTTCTTTGTTTCAGAAATTTCATGGCCTTCAAAATCCATCCTCTCCAAGACATAGCGTCTTACATGGCATGGGATAAGCTATATTCAAATTGTAAAAGATGAAAATTACACGTTGAAATAGTTGAAGTCATGCTTAATTATGAATATAAAACTTGTCGTTGTGTACCATTTCAACTTCGAAGGTCACCTCGAGCTTAATGCTGAAGCGCCGATCATCATCCAGGTGAGGCATGTCACACAGACCTCGATCGTCGTGGCACCAATTGCACTCTCCCAGGAGACTTTCGTCGTCCGATGACGATGACAACATATCCTACATTCATAATTCAAAACTACATCATTTAGGGTTTGTCGACACCGAGGCATCCTAAAAGCTAAGCTTTTATCATTTAGGGTTTGTCGACGCCGAGGCACCCTATAAGCCTAAGCTTTCATCAATTAGGTTCTTATCGACACCGAGGCACCCTAAAAGCCAAGGTTTTATCATTTAGGGTGTGTCGACGCCGAGACACCCTAAAAGCCTAAGCTTTCATCATTTAGGTTCTTATCGACACCGAGGCACCCTAAATCCTACGATTTAATGCAGCAAGAATAAAGGGGCAGTTGATCCTACTTAATTAAGTACTAAGATACCCCGGCCCATGCATTAGCCACAAGTACCCCATATGTCCTATTTTTGGCAAATTCATGCTAAAATTCACGGAAAATTTCAGCATGACCTTTGCTGAAAATAGGACATATGGAGTACCCGAATTTGCCGGAACAGAAGTTAATCGACATTCCAGCAAACTCAAGGGCCTCTCGGGGTACCTGCAAAATCATTATCCCCGCGTAATGAAGTCGCCAATGGGTCATTTCAGAAGATCACAAGTAGCATTATCACAAGTACAACATCATCACAAGTAGCATCATCAGAAGATCACAAGTAACACACTTTGGTCTTCTAGTTACAAAACAAAACTGACATAATTCTAGATGTCATAATCAGGTCAAAATTTCAAACCACACACTTACTTTCAACTATAAACAAAACTGACTTGATGTTAATGAACAGTGGCTAAACATATATAAAACTCCATTGCAAATGTGCCATGTCAATAAAACAACTTATGGAAGTAACTACTAGCAGCATGTCATTATGATGGCAGTCCACTACATATTTTTGTGACAAAATACATCATTATCAGGGCATATTATGGCCATTTTCTTACATGATGCTAACTGTACCTAACTGAATTTTTTGGCAGTAGGGCACATTATGGCCATTAGAAGGTTATCCACCTTTGTGAAATTCTGAAGATACCAAACTACAGTCACCTCAAATCTGTCCTTTGTAAGGTTGACAAGGAAGAATGGCATTACCTCAAACATCATTCGGGAAGCTTGAGGAGGGGTGGTAGTGGAGAGGAGGAACTAATCTGGGACGACAGTGGAGAGGGCTGCGAGGAGGAGGGGTGGTGACCTTCACGGAGGATCTCTCAACCTCTTTGGAGGAGGGGACCTGCTTCCAAAAGCAAGAAAAACACAATTAATGTGGCTGGCGATCTTACTGCCCAAAATCCACACATGGAGGTTGCTGAATTGAAGATAAAATACAGTTAACGGGATGCATGCGAGGAGGAGGACTTACCCTTGTCGTTGTCGATGAGCGGCGCCTCCGGGTCACGCCACCGTCGAGGCGGGGGGCGTAGAGCGCGAGGACGTGAGCGGCGGAGGGGGAAAGGTCCATAGCCTAGCGTCAGCGGCGGCGCCGCCGCCTTCGTTTACCAAGACGGAGGGGGTAGTGGGGCAGGACCCGACCAAGACGCCTGCAAGGGAGTCGGAGGGGGAGGAGAGCAGGTCGGAGCACAGAGTCGGCGGCCAAAAGGGGGAGGGCAGGCGGCGTCGGCGGCCAAAACCCTAACATCGGCGGCGAAATGGAGGAGGGCGGCGGCGGGTGGGGCACGAGGCCGAAGGTGATGGACGGGCGGAGGAGGAGGGGGGCTTACGGGCGGAGGAGACCGGGTGGCGGCGCAGTGGGTCGGCCGGAGGCCCGAGACGGCGAGGCGGGGCGCGGGGGTCGTCGGAGCGGCCGGGTGTGGAGCGAGGGGGGAAGTGGAGGGAGGGACGAAGGGATCGGGCGAATTAGGGGGAAGATTACTAATAGCGCACCCACTGGCGGTGCGCCATTAGCTAGGGGGAAAAACTTAGTAATGGCGCACCTGTGGACAGTGCGCCATTACTAGTTTTAACTAGTAATGGCGCACTGTCTACATGATGCGCCATTAGTATGTTTGGAAAAATGAAAAAAAATTGTTACTAGTGGCGCACCATGTATTTGGTGCGCCATTAGTGTCTTCCACACTAATGGCGCACCTGCACATGGTGCGCCACTGCTATATTGTAGTGGCACACCACATGTCAGGTGCGCCATTAGTGTCAATTCCATCTATAGCCCTTTTCATAGTAGTGTCGGTCTCCCATGAAGGCACACACCAACACACATCCCCCTCTCCATCATATCGGGCATTCTTTATCTCTCACGCGTGCATGCGCAACGATCGATGTTCCTCTATGTATGTGTGTGTATATAGCTAGGTCTTTCATAATTTTCCACACAAACTGATCAATCGAAATATCCAGTGAGGTCTCACCCTCTTTCCCATGTCCACATCGATCAATCTATACCTCTCTATATAGGATTAACATATATAGCTAATACACCCACATTAATTATGTATCCAACGTCCCCCTCTCATCATCCATGCCTTCCGCTTCATCTCTCAGACGCGTGCACAATGGCGAAGACAGGGGGTAGTAAGGGCCATGCCCCCCTCCCCCCTAACATCACTATATATCAAGGCTAATATGAATGTGATCATTAGACAATTGCTGCTAAAAATGGATTAAGTTCATGAATTGACCCTCCTCGTAAAGGATTAGCAATGCTTGGCCCCCTAGCTCATTTATTTTTCATGGTTCCGCCACTGCGCGCATCAGCGCACGTGTTCGCCCCCTCTCTCTAAATATCGATCTCGCACTTGTGCATTCCTTCATAGTCTCCCTCCACTCGGCCCCTCGCACCATCTTCTAGCCCCCCACCGGATTTTGCCACATGTACAATCTTGCAGACTCCATGGTTGAACTTAAGAATAATGCACAAACCTCAAAACAATAGTGGTTCTCTTTTGTTCTAGAATCTTCCGTATCATAACTGCCCAAACTTTTTTCTAGTTGAATTGCCATCATTTGTATTTACTTTCTGCTTTACAACGCACAATTCCATGAATCATAAAATAGATTAAGGGCTTCTTTGATTCAAAGGATTCTCAAAGGAATTTTGGAGGATTCTAATCATTAGGAATTTTTCCTATCTTGGTTGTTTGATCCGTAGGATTGTAAACCATAGGAATTTTTCCATATGAATCATTCGCACTAGATTTCATAGGAAACATCCCATCCACTCAAACCTCTTTGAAAGAATTCTGCATTTTTTCTATGCACAGTCAAACACTCGTACAATCCTGTAAGATTCAAGACGACATTCCACTATAATCCCATGTTTTTCCTATTCCCGCATTCTTAGTTTTTATAAAAACTAATTGATTTTGAATGAGATGAACTATAAGAATTAAACGAAGGGCTACATCAGGCATATATGACTCAGAGCTTACATGCTATAGTGTGGTATTTATTCATAATTTGGTTGCAAAATCTGATGCGTGCAATGCACGTGTACCTTACTAGTACTTCAAGTATGTGCAGAACACGTAAATTAGAATACCAATGGCACGCTACACAGTGTATCTCTTACAGTTCATGAAGCCACGTGGCACATGTGTAGGTGTTGTCGTGACCTCCTTGCGTGGATTGATCACAGTGACGTGCTGCTGGTTCCAGAAGAATGTACTCATCCTCCCTGAGCCATACTGGCAGTACATACACGAAGCGAAGATGTGCACGCACGCCATGCACGCACTCATTCCTCGCACGCACATGTGGGTACACGGGCGGACGCAATCTTGTACCAAGATCCACCCCATGTGATAATTTGACGCGTGTAAAGTCGTTCACTTCATTGATGGTCAATTAATACAGCGCATGCAAATTGAGTTGATGTGAGGGCGGAAGAAAGACATTATTACTCCACTGCGCGCATGTGAGTAGTTAAATCGTGGGTTTCTAGTAGTACTTCCATTGGTCTCCTTCGTATTTTGTGCCAATTTTTGACAGTAACATAATATTTATGCATTTGAGCAGCGTAGTACTTGAAATTTATGTTTCGCTAAACTCATCGGGAGCTGTTTCGGGCCTCGAAACCAAAACCATCAATTAATCTTTACCTTGTTCCCATCACATTCGAAAGCCTGCTCACACCTACTAGTAGTACGTACCAAACCTGAATGTGTTCCCACTATGCAGGTATTAGTACTATTGCTAGGACTTAGGTTATAAAAAGGGGAACTACCTAACCGAAAATCACTCTACCTTTCCTCCTCATAAGTGCTTCTTCTTCGTCCGTCGTTGCCATGGCCGGTGAGCAGAGCTCTAGGTCGAGAACTACTCGTAACAAGGGAGCGGCAACCAAGGCTGCGGAAAAAAAAGAGAGGGCTCGCCGCCACGCAGAGACCTCGACAGATCTCTCATGGGCAGGCGATGGCTCCCAGGAGCGCCCTAGCCGCGGAGGCGAACATGCCGAGCCGGCGGGGCTGGAGTCGTTATCCCTCGACGGCATGCCCGATCAGCTCAATAAGCAGAAGGAGTTCATCCAAGGCTTGATGGAGTTGCTGAAGGAGAGCCTCGACGACATGCCCACTAAGCTCAGTCAGCAGGGGGAGTTGACCGCCGGCTTGGTGATGCTGCTGAAGAAGAGCATTGCCTCGGAGAAGAAGGCGACCGGCGAAATCCTACGACTTCGGGAGGACAATGCGAAGCTCTGCCATGAGATCGACCTGTTGAAGGAGAAGAACGCCGGCTGGAAGAAGCTGCATAAGAATAATAGTTCCTCGATGAAGATGCTGCAGGCCCTCGCCCTGGAACAGAAGGAAGAGTTGGCGAAGCTCCGCATCGAGCACCCGGCTGCTGTCAAGGTACGTAATATGGCCGTGGAACAGATGATGGAGGCTCGCGTCGAGAAATTCCGCGTCATGGACACAATGATGAAGATGGCAGAGGAGACGCACAAGGAGATGGAGGTCGTGGAGGCGATGAAGAAGCAGTTACGACTCCGCGGCAAATTAGATCATTTGGGGTGATAATCTTCCTTCTTCTTTTGCTCTTGTGTTTCATCTTTTTGCTTCGGGTGTTTCGCCGCACGTGTCACATTCTCGGCGAGGCATGAATAGAACAATGTTTTTTAGGGAATTAATAGAACAATGATAACAATGAGATGACTAGCAAATTAGATCATTTTTTATCGCCATATGGCACTGGGCTGCCGTGTTTCGTGCTCCTCCGTCGCAGTACTACTCCAGTGGAAAACTTGAGTATACCGCATAGTTCTTTGCTCCTCCTCGATCAGGTCGTCGGCGCATTTGTATGAGCAGTCAAATCACAAGGCCCTGCCTTCCAGTAGTAATGAGCTGTCAAATCACAAAGGCCCTCGCCTCTCGTGAAACCGACCAAGCTAGACTGCCCCAGCCTCTATCCTTTTAAAAATGTATACTTTTGTACAGCAGTAGTAGTAGTATCGGTGGATTGTGCCATGGAGCAAAACCTGAAATTAAAAAAAAGGTGGTACATATAGAGAGCGCTCGTCGCCAAATTATGCATATAGTACTATTAATGGTGTCCAGCACAACCCACCCCTCAAATAAAACTAAGAGATTGCTTGGATATGTTTTAGTCCCATGACTAAAAGTAGTGGGACTAAAACATGCTAGCCTCACCCATGCTTGGATCCTAATACTAAAAAGGCTAAAATCAAGTTAATGAGCATTTATTATCCTCCAAACCCTCTAATCCAGAACTCGCCTGTGTTAAAGGAGAGGAGTTAAATGAGTAGAGAGAGGACTAATCCACATTTTAGTAGGGGGTACCCCGACTAAAATTTTTTAGTCTCAAGACTAGTTTTAGCCCCTATTTAGTCAGGGGTGGTTGGAACTTTAGCCTCTTAAAGAGACTATTTTTAGTCAGACTAAAATAAGTCCCTTGGATCCAAGCACCCTCTAAGCATCCTGGAATTCTTTGACAAAACTAAGCACCCTGAAATTCTTTGACAACTAAACTGCTGGCTATATGATGTTGGCCATATATATTGTACGTATATAATGTGAAGAAACGAGTGGTAGTACTATAACAACTAAAAGATGAAATGTAAGAAATACTAGTATGTACGTACTGAAGTGTTAAAGTAACAAGAAGAAACATAACATAGTTCTGCTGGGGGCTCAGCACAACACACCCCTCAAATTAAATTAAGCACACCTGAAATTAAACTTTGCAACTATTCTAGTAGACACTGCATTAGAACCACCATGAGCAACGACACTGCCACCTTACTCGGAGTCCTCGTCCACGTCCTCGACTTCGTCCTTGTCCCTCTTCCTCTTGGCCGATACTTCTTTGCTTGAACCGCACACTTGGATGTTGCTCTTCATCCAACCCTTGTAGATATTGAAGCAAAGGTAGCCATCCATTGCAGCGTAGTGGATGTGGTCTATATCTAGTAAATTCCGCTGCCATGCATGACGATGAAACGTGTAATGAGGTTTCTCCAGTTTACCGTACGAAGGATGAACCATGGCTCCTGCCAGGGTCAGCATTGAAGGCTGACGAGAGGTCACCAGCCGATTCTTATGGAGGTCGAAGGTGTTTCCTACAACGAGGCCTATCCGATGCAGGACTTCTTTGTCGTTACCAAAGTCTACAGTAACGAATTTGACTAGGTTGCTCTCGAGGAAGTCCTTAAAATCCTAGCACTCAACGTCGACATGGCATATGTGGTAGACCAAGCATAAGTAATGCACGCAAACCTGGATCACGGTGGGCTTCTTCCTCTCTTCGTCCTTTAGATCCTTCTCTCGTCCTAGGACTGTGGTGTACTCAACATCTAGCCCAGCGACCCACTCATCATCTGAGTCTTCGAACATGCGTCTGAAGCGAGAAAGGCATCCTTTCACCGTCGCGGAAGAACAGGTGTAGATGACATCGAACTCATCACCGGTGATGGTTCTAACCTTGTACTCACCACCGATCGTGGAGATTTGGGACGCCATGGATTTGGGAGGAGGGTTAGGATTAGTGGAACTGCCGTAATATGAATGGACGGGACGACTAGGAGCGAACCACCGTAGTATTGAAGGACGTGCAGGGACGAGTAGGAGCGAACTGCCAGCGTGCGAACGGCAGGGTAGTGGCTTTCCATTCTCCCATGATACGGGCTTCCAAGAGCCCTTGGATCTGAGATCGAACGGTTGCATGGCGTGATTCTAGACCTATGGGTGAATATCCTATCCTGGAGGGTTATTTTGCAAATTTTCAGCAACTTAGCATGCGACCATTTGATCTCAGATCCAAGGGCTGCCAGCAGCCCGTATCATGGTCGCGCCTACCACGACCGTCGCGTCGCTCGCGCGGTCGCGCCCTTGGAGATTTAACACGGTGCGTTAGGCTATTTGATGTTGGCATGTCATACATAGTCATCACTTAGTCACTCATACTACAACAAGGTTGGCTATAAGTGTATTTTTTTTTACTCCTCTCTATCTCTTTCTTCGTACTCAAAGAAGAAATGGTGCTAAGCGCGTGTATTTATTGCATTTGCCAAGGAGTGACCTCTTCCAATGAAATGGTGTTGCTAAGTTTGCTTCATTTAATTAGCTATAGTCTCAAAATTGTATTTTCACCTAGGTACACGCGCTTAGCACCGTTTCTTCCTTGGGTCACCAAACTAGTCTCTCTCTTCTTGATTAACTTGCCACATCAGACTTTATGCCTATGTGGCATGCTTAAGCACCTGTAGGAGCAAGTAAAAGTAAGTACAATAGTGCGCTTTACATGGCATTTTTTGCATATGTGGAGGAAAGAGAGGCAAGGAAAAAGTGGAGAAGTGGGCTCTCATGCAAGAGCCAGCCTCTACTACATGGTGGAGCATTGGGAGAGGCACCTGTTGGAGGTGGTCAAGAATCTAGGAGACTCACGCCGGTCGTAGCACCGCAGTTAACATGATAATGGCAAGTCAAATCATGGGGCCCCACCTGTCCAGCAGTAACTCGTTGTCAAATCACACAGCCCTACGTTTGCAGCAGCCTACTCCCTTGTCTTCTCACGTCTCTGTCGAACCGACTAGGCGGAACTACCCCGCCGCCTACCGCGCAGGAAAAGCCCCGCCCTCGACTTTTAAATAGTATATAGTATACTAATTTTGTATCCATGGATTGCGCCCGCGCCATGGAGCAAAGGGTCTGCTAAACGGAGGAGAGACGGTGGTCTTGCAATAGAGAAGAGGGAGAGGCGAGACGGTGGTTTTGGAATGGAGATGATGGAGAGGAGAGGAGGTTGTTTTGCAATGGAGAAGAGGGAGAGGAGTGTGCGGCAGCGATTTAGGATTGGACGAGAGGGCCGACGTGCTCTGACTGGATCAAAATCAAAATCAATTTACCCTTCAATTAAGAAAGCGACCCCACATTAACTAGTCTCCCTTTTATTCTAGGTTATAGTTGACCATGATTTTTGCACATAAAATATATGTTATACGTTGTATACAAGGCCACTATCAAAATTACAATTTGCAACTATACAAGGCCACTAACATTAATCGAGGCAAAATTGATGGCGTTTGCCTCGTACTAGCACCCAAGGACATTAATATCCCTTGTGTGCATGCGGGAGTGAGAAGGTTTTCTTGCATTCCCAACATTAATCAACCAAGGAGGACTAAGAGGGTTGGCTTGTTGTGCTTGGGAGAGAAAAACCACATTAATTAAGACGACAATCAAGGTGACAAGCTAGCTTGCAACATTGACTTAAACATAGCATTGATTTTTACCTTGGTACCTGTAATATGAGTTTGTGGCCTTGTATACAAAATGGAGGGAGTATAATTTGAAAGTACATTCAGATACGAACCAAACGATACAATTTTTGGTGACATGCATTCACATTTTGCTTGTCAAATACAGCACGCGGTCAAACTTTGACCCAAAATACACGAAACAACAAAAAAATACTTCCAAGACCAGCGCCGCTCTTCCGCTCTTCTCCATTTAAACCACCACCGCTCCTCTCCTGTTCCAATCAAAATGCAGCGCCGCTCCTCTCCTCTTCCATTTCAAAACCACCACCCCTCCTCTCCTGTTCCAGTCCAAAACCAGCGTCGCTCCTCTCCCGTTCTAATCCAAAACCAGCGTTGCTCCTCTTCTCTTCCATTCAAAAACCACCGCCGGTGAGTGAAGGTGCTGTGGAGAAGTAGATCGATGGAGGAGTACAACCGATACGTGAGGATCGCAGACGACGACCCTGTGAAGCTAGCTAGGATGTTGGAGATACAGTCTTTGTTTGACAACAAGGACCAACTAGCGGCGACGGTGACATCCATGGCCAAATATCTGCACCAGAGCGAAAAGGCGGCGATACTCCCGGAGAGAGTCACGCCGGAGTACATAGAGCTGCTCCTCTGGGCCATGGAGCAAACAGATTCACCGAATCCGATCGTGAGGGAGCGGTGGTGGGAGTATTGATCCCAGATGGAGCATCCACCAGAGATTGAAGGATCGAGCATCTACAGGGTGCCGTTTGTGAGGGTGTCCTGCCAGAGCGAGCCGGTGGAGTCTTCGTCGACCGAACCCAACTGCAAGAGGAGAAAAGCAGTTGGCCCGACGACGCTTCCCCGCCATCATGTCCCTCGCCGTTCACATCATCTCACAGGGCGGCTATCTGCCGCCGAGGAATAGGAGCGGGCTGCCCCCCAGCCCAATAGTCGGGCAGGTTGTGAATTGTCAGGAGGAGCTTAGGGTTGTGAGTATTTGCAGGTTGTGAATTGTGTTTTGTGTTGTGTATTTGCAGATTTGCAGTATTGAGCATATGAAGTATTTTATGAATTCTAGATATCTATTTTTAGCACTTAAAAATGTAGTTTCAAAGGAGTATAAAAGTGCAGACAATGTGATTCTCAGAGAAGAAACTGCAAGTTTCAATTTCAAATAAGAAACTGCAAGTTCAGTTTTAGATAAGAAACTGCAACTTTCAGAGGCAGAGCATTTATATTAACACGGCCTTTTCATAAAGGGTTAACATCATGTTGGAAGTTTTATTCATGGTCAAAATGGAACTACCAGCCAGTTAACATCATGCTGATCAACATTCATGCATAGCACATCTTCATATGATGCACAATCAAAATGCCCACACAATGTCGAGTGTACGAAACACAGAGAAAACGAGGGAAGAAGTTTTGGCAAGTGTTGGACGTGGTTTTGGGCTGCCCCATCTTGGCTTTTATTTTTAACATGCGCAGCCCACGTCCTTGGATGGGAGGTCCATAGGCCTGTTTGTATTTTCTTAGGGCCGTCATGTATCGACCGGCCTATGGACCTCCCATTCGAGGTTTTATTTTTGGCAGCCCAATTTATGTATTTTTTTGAAGAAAACACAGAGGTTCTAATTTTCTATATAAGAATAGGAACGCCAGGTCCAACTTACGTTTCCCTTCTAACTATATTATATATATATTTAAATTATTTTATATGTTGACTGTTTAGTTCACATAATTGGCAAATAGATGACCGCTCTTGCGATCCCCTTCGCCCCCGCCACCACCTCCACCCTCGCCGCCGCCCCCGCCCCTACCTCCACCCTCGCTGCCACCATAGATCTCACCGCCACCCCCCGCCTCCTGACTCCGGGCGCGCCTGCCCACCTCAGCAAGTCCGCTCGCGCGCCCCATGGAGTCACTGGCCATATCCACGGGGGAATTGCTAGAAGACAGGCAGATATACAAGATGCATCTCCCACGTGTCTACAAAGCCTTCCCGCGGATGCTCTAGCCGCTCGACTCCGTCGCACCGGCGGTGCTGCGGGAGACTCGAGGTGTAACATCCCAAAATTCTAAATTTTGGAATGTTATAAACAAATAGATTGATTGATTGATTGTTTGATTGATTGCGTGAAAATTGAGTGAAATTCGAATTCTTTTGAAAGTTAAATGAGAGGGAATAAAAGGACTTTCCCAAACTTTCATATTGGTTTTCTGATCTTCGTGAATTCAAATCCTTTTCAACACAAAACCCCGGAGAGAAGATGACATGACTTCTTCCATTTATTTAAATGACAAGGGGTGTTGAAAATATTTGAATTTCATTTGGAAATATTCCAATTCTGAAACTTTATGCGACTCAATGATTTTCACAAGAGAAGATAAAATGACTTCTTCAAATTATATGAAATATGAGTTGGAAGTTTCAAAGAATTAAATTCAAAGTTCTTTTGAATTTATTTTCAATTTGGAATGTTAGATCATCATGCATATCTTTTTTTTGTATTTTGGGCGATCCTAGAAATTTCACGCAACTCAAGGACCTTCGGAGAGAGTTGGAGATTTCGTTATTTTCATATTTGAGAGTTCTCTCGAATTTGAAAAAAAAGGATCATTTGATTTATTTATTTCCTCTTCAATAATTTTTCCGTTATCAAAAATATAAGAGAGGGAATAATATGACTTTCCCAAAATATAGGAAAAATGAAGATTTAATAAATAGATCAAATTTCGTTTTCCGGTGTTTGTTTGTTTTTCTTTGGATAGGGAAAAATGCGCGTTTTTGAAAATTTTATTTTTGGCACGGAGAAAAGTTCATTTTGTTCGGCTCATTTTTAGGAGTCGGGGAAAATTTACTTTATTAGTTTTGGAGTCCGATAGATTTTGTTTTTCTGTGTTTTTCCGAGCGCGCTGAACCATTTAAAAAAACAGAAAAGAGAACCCCCGCCAGGCCAGCCGGGCCTAAGGCCCAGCCAGCCGGCCGCCCCAGGCTCCCTGTGCGCGCTAGCGTCTGGCGCAGGTAGGCAGCGCCGCCGCCTCTTGCCTGTTGCCTTTAGCCGAGTCCTAATTGGACTCTAGGCTAGCTCTTTTCCTTTATTCCGTTTTTTCTTTTTCATCTAGGATTCCTATTCCTAGTCTATTTCTTGTCCCCTACCCCAAGTAAAACCCCCCCTCCCCAATATAAATACCCACACCCCCCCTCTAAATCATCAAACCCAAAAGCCCCAAGCCTCCACCGCGCCCCTTGTGCGCCGCGCCGCACCACCACCTCACCACCACTGAGCCGCGCCCCACCCCGCGCCTCTCACCCAAGCCGCGCCTCACCCCGCGCCTCTCACCCGCGCCGCGCCCTGCGTCACCCGCCGCCGCCGCCGCACCTTGCCGCGCCGCCGCCGCCCTGCGTCACCGCCGCCGTCGCCTTGTGCACCGCCGCCGCCGCCCAACGCCGCCGTTCGCCGGAGGTACCACGCCGCGTCTCTTCTTTCCCTCGGTTCAGTTTATCTTATAAACCGTTCCGATTCTTTTCTTCTCTACCGATTCGTTTTCTCTCCGATTCTTCGCCAAACCGTTCCGGTTTTCTAGATCGGTTTTCGTTCTTCTTTCAGACCGTTTGTTTCAACGAACATGATCACCGATTATCCCCGGTTAACGACGCCCGCTCGTTTAACCGTTCTTCGTTTTCTTTCTCGTCGGATTTATTCCACGTTCTCTCCGATCGCGATCTCAGATCCGATCTTCTTTCTAGTCTTTCTTTTCGCTCGCTTATCGGAATCAGGTGATTCAAGCGCCTGGAGTTTCATCTCGAAACCGCCGTTCCGTCTAATCAACTTAAACAAGTTTTTGCTACAGTAAAATTTGACCTAGTTTCAACTTGCTAGAACCGAGTTGTTCTTCCGCCGTTTGTTTTCGGTTTCTTTGTTCGGTTCCTTCTTTCTTTGCAACCGGAGTTCTTAAGTTGAACTATCTGGTTCATTCTCTTGTTCGATTTTTCCCTGTGCATTAGATGAGTACTTATTGTGTGGTTACTATTGCTTGCCTACGATAGATTGACCGGAGTGTGACGAGTAGATCTATCAAGAGTTTTGAGTGCGCATCATCTTCATCAACATTGCAGGCAAGTTCACACTTTGATCATACCTTTTCTACAACCCATGTTTTATTGCATTAGATCAATCCTCACACATTGCATGATTAGGATCTAATTAAATTGTGGGATGGGAAGTAGATGAGGTAGTACCTATTACCTGTATTATTATGAAACCTTTGGGAGTTACTTCTACGTTTGCTTATTATTATGCCATGCTATGCTAGTAGACGTGGATTGGGTGAGTGATATCCATGACAGATGTGAGATTGATAATTTTAATGGTTTATCTAAGGTGGCAACCTAACACACATCTGGGTGGATTGAGGCACCTGATGTCTATCAGGACTTGCCTGTTTTTTTTGGACCGCCACCCAGGCTCAAAGGGATCATAAGATCTTTCATGCTAAATACTTACGTGTGCAGCCACAAGCCATTATGGGCTCTGGCATAGTTAACTAAGTTGTGTGAACTCTTACGGGGTGGACTAGCAGATGTAGGGGATGTAGGTGTACCGGTCTACCCCACATGTAAGGTGCTAGTGCTTCTGAAAGACTGTGTCTCGGTCATCCGTCTTCTCAAACACCATGTAGTGCGAGAAACCAAACGGAGGCGATCGAGTCTTGTGGGGAAAAGTGCGCAAACCTCTGCAGAGTAACAAACTAATCATGATTAGCCGTGTCCCCGGTTATGGACAACTTGAGTATCTAGTACTTGAATATCATTGTGAATTTCATCACGTTACTTATAATTAATGTTGTTGGGTTTTAATTATTTTAATTGGGATTGAGAATGCTGTCAACCATTCTCAATGTTTCACAACCACCATGATAGTAATTAATCTTATTCCTTTGCAGTAGGGAAAAATTGGCTTTACGCAAAAACCTTATAACCATAGAGCTTTTCCACCAGCCAAATATGCATATAGTGATAGCCATTGTTCATTATTCTCTATGGTGTGAATTTGCCAGTACATTCAATGTACTGACCCGTTTCGGGCTGCAACGTCTCATGTTGCAGGTTTCTTACGACGAGTAAGTGATACGTTAGGGTTACGATTTCTACACTCAACTTTGCCGTTGGTGTTGATGGGTAACCACAACCTTGTTGCTTCCGCTATATTTGGATTGAGGTAATAGTATTTACGTTACTTTATACATGTGATTTACCTCTGTTATAAATCCTTCGAGTACTGTGTGTGTCAGCATACTGATCCAGGGATGACACATAAGCACAGAGACTTGATCCATTCGGGTCGGGTCGCTACACGAGGGAGGAGATGGAGGGAGCGGGCGATGCAGATCCGCGACGACGCTCTCTCCTGGACCCAGTGCACGCGTGAATGGAGGGAAGCAGAGGAGGAAGCTGCGAGGGACGAAGCCGAGGAGGGACCGAATCCGTTCTCTCAGTCGCACATGTATGCTCGGATGTGCAAGGATCATGTGGATTGGGAGCTGATGAATCTAGCCCTGCGGATCTACTTCGAACGAGATTTCTCGGAGAAGCACAGGATGCCCCACCCCAGTGAGCCGCCAATTGCGTTCGTTCGATGGGCGAAAGGAGAAGTGAATTCAGGAGATCCACACCATGCTGCGAGATGGGAATTCTTGACTGGACTCCTGCCCACCAGCACGCCAACGGAGCCGGAGCAGGTGGATCCCCTACCTTACCTCTCCCCCAAACCTGCAGAAGATTGAAATTAGGCTTGCAATCTGCTCCAATTGAGCTGTCTGGTGGTTATTTCTGCTTCCTGAGAGACAACATCTGGCTGGAGGATGAGAAGGAAACAGGAACTCCGATGAATTTACCCTATCACACTGGGGGAGCGCCGGTTGGGCAGTGGTACGACCCACCTCCGCCCCAAATGGGGGCACAATCTGGGTAGGCTCTTGTAATTGCCCAAGATGAATCTGCTGGTGGTTCTGACTCTCAGATCAGTGGGAAATCTCAAGGCAAGAATCAGCAAAAGAAGAGATAGGACATCCAGAAAACTGCTCCTGCCCCTGCTTCGGGCCTTATGGCATACTCTGAGGTGATCTGCTACAACTGTGGGGAACCAGGGCATCATTTGGATATATGTGTCAAGCCCAAGAGTTGTTTTTTCTGCAAAATGGTTACCCATAAATTTGAGAATTGCCCTGTCAAAAGGAAAACCCACAGTTCTGCTAGATATGTTGGAAGTGCTGCTCCAGGATTATGTCCACCATTGACAGAATTTTCTGTGACACAGAATTAGATAGTTTCTTTCCCCTTTCTAGTTGTAGAGCTCTGCCCAGATGTGGTAGTGACCACACTCCTTTGCTCTGGGACTCTAGTCTTAACCAAACTCCAAAGAGCAATAGTTTTAAATTTGAAAAGTGGTGGTTGCTTAGAGAAGATTTTACTGAGCTAGTCAGGAAAATCTGGAATGAGCCTACTGGGAGCAGCTGCCCCCTAGAAAGTTGGCAGATTAAAATCAGGAGATTTTGAAGAACTACCAAAGGGTGGAACTCCAATGAGGAATCTAATCTTAGAAGATACAAAAGGCTTCTCATCCTTGAGTTTGATTCTCTAGATATTAAGGCAGAAACCACTGAACTCTCTGAGGCTGAGACTAATAGATTAAACTTTGTCCATGGAGAGCTCAAGAAAATTTGGCTTCAAGAATAAATCAAAGCCAAACAAAGGTCTAGAGATAGGAACATTAAGGAGGGTGATAGAAATACTGCTTACTTCCATGAAGTAGCTAACCAGAGGAGGAGGAAAACCCTCATTCACTCCCTTGATGGTCCTAATGGCCCTGTTACTGAGGTAGATGAGATGTTGAAAGTTGCTAGTGACTTCTACAAAGACCTGCTTAAGAAAGAAAACCCTTCTGGGTTCTCTCTACAAAACAATTTTTTCTCTGCTTCTGAAAAAGTCTCTCCTGCTGAAAATGAGCTGCTAGAAGCCCCTTTTTCAGAGACAGAGGTGAAGGAAGCCATTTTTAGCTCTTATCCTGATGGGGCTCCTGGTCCTGATGGGATTCCCTTCTTGTTTTACTAGAATTTTTGGGACTTGGTGAAAAATGATCTCTTAGATCTTTTCCAAGCCTTTCATAGAGGAGAGTTGGATCCAGCAACTTACTCATGGGGGGTCCGTTGGGGTCAAGTTAAATAACTATGAAAGTGATTTTTTTCCTTGCTGGTAAAGGCCTTAGGCAAGGTGACCCCATCTCCCCTCTTTTGTTTAATTTAGTAGTGGACGTTCTTACTAAAATGCTGAGCAAAGCTGCTGATCATAGTCTGATTGCAGGGCTCTGTCCTGAGGTCTGCCCTGGTGGCATCATCTGCCTTCAATATGCAGATGATACCATCCTTTTCTAAGACAATGACTCCACACATGCTAGCAATCTGAAAACTGTTCTAACCTGGTTTGAACAAGTCTCAGGCATGAGAATCAACTAATCTAAAAGTGAACTCATCCCTATCAACATGGATGATTAGGAGTTAGCTGACTTCCTCTCTATTCTAGTCTGTAATAAAGGTAACTTCCCCATTAAGTACCTAGGTATCCCTCTCCATTATAATAAACTAAGGAGAGAGGATATCCAACCCCTTCTAGATAAAATCATTAAAAGGATTGCTGGGTGGAGGGGCAAACTTCTCTCTTGCAGAGGTAGATTGATCCTCATACAAGCTTGTTTGGCTAGCATTCCAGTGTATCTCCTCTCCTTCTTCAAGTTCCCTAAATGGGCAGTGAACCTCATCAATTCTGAGATGTCTCATTGCTTGTGGAATGATTTTGAGGGAAATAGGAAGCTACACCTTGCTAATTGGGCCCTAGTCTCTATGAAAAAATATTTTGGAGGCCTAGGCATACCTAACCTCCAAGAAATTAACATCTGTCTTCTAGGATCTTGGATTAAAAGATTCTATGAGGAAGACCTGAAACCCTGAAAGCTTCTTATTGCCCATAAATACCTAGGAAATGAACCTAATATTTTTGTCCCTTTATCCAGCCCTAAGACCTCTAGATTCTGGAAAGGATTAAAATCTATTGTGCATGTTGTGAAATTTGGCTACAGATGGAACATAGGGGATGGGAGCAGAACCAGGTTCTGGGAAGATACTTGGTTTGGCACATCCCCCCTAGCAGTCCAATTTTGGCCTATTTACTCTGTCCGCAATGAGCTTAACAAAAGTGTCAATGAAGTTTGGGACGGTCAATGTCTAAAACTCTCTTTTAGAAGGAACTTTAGTGATAGTCTCATGGAACAATGGTTCCAGTTGGAGGAAATTGCCAAAAGCATTACCTTTACTGCCGAGCCGGATGCCCTGATTTGGCAGCTGGACAATAAGGGTGAGTATTCCTCCAGCTCCCTCTATCATGTTATCAACTTTAGAGGGGTTCAACCCATGTTTATCCCTGCTGTCTAGAAATTGAAAGTTCCCCCTAAAATTCATGTATTTCTCTGGCTTCTCTCCAAAAACAAATTGATGACTAGGGATAACCTTAGGAAGAGACACATCATCAAACCCCTTGATTGTGTTTACTGCTTGGAACAAGAGTCTTGTTCTCACCTATTTTTTGAATGTATAGTTGCTAAACATCTCTGGGCCCACATTGAGGAGTATTTCTCTAGTCTGATTGGCTCATCCTTCGAATCTGTCGCCAGATTCTGGATTGCTACCAAAAAGTGCTCAGTTTTAAACACTGTTAGCTCAGATGTCCTTTGGTGCCTCTGGAAATATAGAAATGCTATGATTTTTAGTAACACCTCCTGGATTTCCATTCCGCAGGTCTTGAGGTTGATCAGGAACATGGTGAGAAACTGGGCGATTCTCTCCTCCGGATCGGACAAGGACAAGTTGATGAGCTTCGTGGAAACCCTAACAAGATCCCTCCAGAAACCGTTGGCGATCACTTGTGGCTGAACAAGGCTCGACCTGCTCTGGGGCTGGACCCGTGGGCTCGTCTCAAGATCTCTGATGAAGATCATGGGCACCTGGCGCCGAAAAATAGGGACATCCACCATGCTACGCCTTCCAGCCCGGTGTCTCCGCTTGCTTACTGGTCGCCGCAGGCTAACACGGCCCCTCGGCTGAAGACCATGAAGGCTTCGCTGGACCCTCCTTGTGTCATTTGAGTGCTCTATCCGCTCTGCCTTTGGCACCGCTCGGGTGATTTGTGTTATTCAGAGAACTTGTCCATCCACCCCCCTTTGTAGCTTTTCTACCTTTGCTTTCGAACTGCACTTTGAGCTACTGTATCAAAATATGTTGTGGTTTCATTCTCAGCAATGGAACCGGGGAGATGCTCCCTGTTTTTCTAAAAAAAATTATTTTATATGTTATTATAAATTATTTTTATTGTCATCATATATTTAACAGATACTTACATATGTAAGAAAACAATATCCCACATCTTATTAACTTATAAAAATAATTTCTTAACAAATAAAATCCTGGATTGTTTTGGCACGAAAATCCTAGTGATTGTGTACAAAAGCTTGGTAAGATTTAAGGACGAATGTAATAATATCACTTATTATTTAAATATATTTATAACAAAATGCTCAGCCCCTTTTTATTTTTTGATAACATTGCTGTCTCAACCCAACATTATAATTAGAACCAGCCCAGCAAAATCGTGTATTTCGAGAAAGTGCAAATGGGCTATAATTTTTTAGGAAATAAAATAAACGGGCCGCATGGACGCTACATTATTTGTTCACCCAGCCCAGCTAATGGCTGTAATTCAAAAAAAAGATCAAATTGACTGTAAATTCTACCGCGCAAAAAAAAGACTGTAAATTCTGAAAAATGGGTTGAATACGTGCCACATTTTTGGAGGTTGAAATGTGGGCCAATAGGTCGAAGCTAATGCAAGTCGGTGTCAATTTAGTCAACAAATGATTCTGACATGTTAGCCATTGGATTTACATCCAACAACCGGCATCCATCTTCAATCTCTCGTCTTCTTCCTCCAGCGCCGTCGGGACCACCTCCCGCCTCCTGCTGCTAGCAGCTCTGCTTAGCACGCTTCGCTATGAAGCGCTACTCCACCGTTGGCCAGGCCATCCCTCCACCCCTCCACACCTCCTGTTCTTCTCCACTGACTGCCGAACCACACCGCACTAGAACCAGTTAACCCTCGTACACCTCTCTGTCTGCGACTCTACTCCCACGTCTTCCCATCTCCGGCTCGTTGCTGTCCGGGGCCTCGCCGTTGTCCACCACCTTGGACGCGCTCGGTGTGGCGTGGTCAACATGGTCAACGAACGACACCATCGGAAGTAGACTATGCATGGAAAGGCTGACAGCTGGGTCCATAGCCGCACACAAGGAAATGCCTCCTTATTACGCGCAAAATAATGATTCCTCCACCTGACATCTGGGACCCACCCGAAGGGCCTCTGTATTTCGTGAAATAAAGTGCCCCCCCACTGACATGTCGGACCCACCAGCTATCTTCGCACGCAAGGAAGTGCCTCCTTATTACGAACAAAAAAATGAATATTCCCCCTGCCAGCTGGAACCCAGCATAGTGGGAGGCTGACTTGTGGGCCTACCAAGTTGACGGGGACGGAGGGCTTTGTCAACTTAGTCAATATGAACAATTCTAGCTCTTGTTACCGTACGATGTTCATCCAACGGCCGTAGTGCTTCTTCAACCTCTGGTCTTCTTGCTCCAGCCGCCCAAACCAGCGCCGGTCGTGCCGCGTGCTCCTGCCTCCCATGGCCGGCTATGATGCCGCGGAGGCCTCACCGCCCCCTACTACTCCCACTACTGGCCAGGCCATCCCGCTACTCACCCACACCCCGTGTTATTCTGCGGCGACAGCAGCCTCACACTGATGCCGAACCAGTGAACCCTCGTACTCCTCTTCGCGTGGGCATCCACTGCCGCGTCTTCCCCGGCTCCGAGTGGTCCCCTTCCTAGTCCTCGCCATTGTCCACCGCCCTGGTGCTCTCGGCGCGTCGTGGTCAACGTGGTGAACGACCAACTTCCATCGGAAGAGTACTGTACGTGGAGAGGCTGACAGCTGGGTCCACGGCAGCCGCAAGGAAGTGCCTCCTTATTACGTGGAAAATAATTATTCCTCCACCTGACAGCAGGGACCCACCAGATGGGCCACCAGTATTTTGTGAAAAAAAATCATTTCCCCTGACTGCTGGGACCCACTGGACGGGCCACCATATTTCGTGAAAAAAACGTCCCCCCCCCCCCCCGCTGTCAGCTCGGACCCACCGGAAGTGCCTCCTTATTACGCACAAAAAAGTGAATACCGCCCCGGCTAGCTGGGACCCACCTTGCTGGGAGGCTGACTTGTGGGCCTACTAAGTTGACGGGGACAAAGGGCTTTGTCAACTTAGTCAATATGAACGATTCTAGCCCCAGTGACCGTACGATGTCCATCCAACGGCCGTAGTGCTTCTTCAACCTCTGGTCTTCTTGCTCCAGCCGCCCAAAGCAGCGCCGGTCGTGCCGCATGCTCCTGCCTCCCGTGGCCGGCTGTGCTGCCGCAGAGGCCTCACCGCCCCCTACTATTCCCACCGCTGGCCAGGCCCTGCGGCGACGGCAGCCTAACACCGCAGCCGAACCAGTGAACCCTCGTAGTCCTCTCCGCGTGGGCTTCCACTTCCGCGTCGTCCCCTTCCTAGGCCTCGCCGTCGTCCACCGCCGTGGTGCTCTCCGCGCGGCATGGTCAACGTGGTCAAGGAACGACTTCCATCGGAAGAGTACTATACGTGGAGAGGCTGACAGCTGGGTCCACGGCCACAACCCAGTTTTTTTGTGATTTGCCAAGTAAGTCGCTTTGTCAGGCCTGTTGGGCTGCAAATCTTTCAAGACTAGGAGAGCTTTCATTTGGCTGGCCAAGAAAATGGCCCATCAGTAATGAGAAATGGGTTGTACATTTTTCAAACACATCAAACCGGCAATTAGTTTCAAATATCTTTTTTTTTCATTTCAAAATTTTAAATTACATTAATTTTTATGCGTGGAGAATTTGTTGGATTTAATATTGATATACATTTACTTTTAAAATCAATTTGAATGTGAGTCGAAATTTCGAGATTAAAAACAGTTCGGACCACACCGAAATATGCAAAATTTCGTATAATTTTTTAACCGTTGCCACAATATTGGCTGTAATGCTAACAAAAAGAATATGGGCTCCAAAAAAACCTTAAGAATTAGCAAATGGGCTGTAAATTATTAGAAATAATGGCAGATGGGCTGTATGCTGTTTTCCACAGATTTGAGGGTTTCCTAAAAAAAGGTTGATGCACAAGCACTGGCTGTTGGATGTCCATCCAACGGCCGTCGTGCTTCTTCAATCTCTACTCTTGCTGCTCCAGCCGCTCAAACAAGCGCCGGCGGGACTGCCTGCTCCCTCCTCCTCGCGGCCGGCTGTGCTTCCGCTAGGGGTGGACTAACGAGTAGCTTGGCTCATTAAGATCGTACTCGTTCAGCTCGCGCTCGTTAAGGCCTAGCTCGTTAAGCTCGTTAAGATTAACGAGTAGAAAACCTTGCTCGGCTCAGCTCGTTTCAAGCTCGTTAAGCTCGTGAGCGCTCGCGAGCGCTCGTTAACAGATTATAATGTGTTACGATATACATGATGAACATGTAGGTATGATTTTCAAGTTGAAATATGGTGACTTCAAAAAGAAATGAAGTAGTTTGTTGCCTCATATGTCGATTAGATTAAATAGATGAGATGAGGTGCTACAAAAAGTTTGTCATGTAAGATGAAAATATGTATTGTGTTGTTACTAACGAGCTTAACGAGCTACTCGTGAAACTTCTTAGCTCGCTCATTAAGCTCCTTAAGCTTAACAAGCTAAAAACAATGATTGGCTCTGTTCATTAAGAAGCGAGCTACGAGCTTAACGAGCTGAACTATCGCTCATTAAGCTCGCGAGCTACGAGCTTTTGGTCCAGCCCTAGCTGCCGCGCAGGCCTCACCGCCAGACCGTACTCCCAACGCTGGCCTAGCCATCCCTCTACTCACCCGCACCTGTTGTTATTCTCCGGCGACGGCAGACAAACCAGTAAACCCTCGTACAGTCGTACTCCCCTCCGCGTGGGAAACAACTGCCGAGTCTTCCCTGCCTCCGTGTCGTCCCCTTCCTAGGCCTCGTCGTCGTCCACCGCCCTGCTGCTCTCGGCGCGGCGTGGTCAACGTGGTCAAGGAAAAACTTCCATCGGAAGTGGACTGTACGTGGAGAGGCTGACAGCTGGGTCCATGGCCGCAACAAGGAAGTGCCTCCTTATTATGCGGAAAACAATGATTCCTCCACGTGACAGCTGGGACCCACCGGACGGGCCACTGTATTTCGCGAAAAACATTGGCTGCTGGGACCCACCAGCTACATCTTCGCACGCAAGGAAGTGCGTCCAGGCAAAAAAAACGATTCGCCCCCTGACTGATGGGACCAACCAGCTACATCTTCGTAGGCAAGGAAGTGCCTCACAGTTGGGACCAACCTGGTCGAAGCATACGTAGCGTTGTCATTCTGGTCGCAAACGTGTACGTACATACTGGTCGATGTAGAGGCGCGCACGTGTCGTAGTAGAGGCGCGCACGTGTCGTAGTAGAGGCGCGCACGTAGCATTTACACGTACGTACAACGGCCAGGGTGCAAGAAAGAAAATACAGCCACGTATGTGTACATATGGGCGGGGTCTCGAACGCCTACCCGCGCATACGTACGGCCAGGGCTCGTGTACATGGCTGGGTTGGAACGGAGAAACAACGTTGTCGTCGTGTTCATGGGGAGGCAACGGAATGCTCGTGTTCATGGGGAGGCAACGGAATGCATCGTGTTCATGGGGAGGCAACGGAATGTGTCGCGATCATCGGGAGGGCTTGGACGGAACAGGCGATGGAAACGAGGCCTGGCGTACCGCAGAACGGAGGAAACGGCCTTGTGTTCGACCGGCCATGTTCGAAACGGGATCCTGTTCATCGGGAGGGGTCCGGTGTACCACAAAACGGAGGAAACGGACCTCCTACGGTCGAAACGGGGCTCCTTTTGATCGGGAGGGGTGTGGCGTACTGCAAAACGGACGAAACAGACTTGTGTTGGAGCGCTACGGTCGAAACGGGGGTCCTGTTCATCGGGAGGGGTGTGGCGTACTGCAAAACGGGACTCCACGGGATACTGTTCATCTCCACCGTCAACCTCCGATAGCCTCCACGGGCTCTTGTTCATCCAGCGTTCACCGCGCTCTACTCCATCGGCTACTGTTCAACCACCCCTCCACCATCTACTGTTCATCCAGCCCTCCACACCACGGGGTCCTGTTCAACCACCCCTCCATGGGCACCCCTCCACCGTCTACTGTTCATCCAGCCCTCCACACCATAGGGTCATGTTCATCCACCCCTCCACGAGCACCGCTCCACCGTCTACTGTTTATCCAGCCCTCCACCACACCACGGGGTCCTGTTCATCTAGAGGCAATGCCACCGCTCACTGTTCATCCAACCCCCCCCCCCCCCCCCCCCCCCCCCCCGCAACGCTCACTGTTCATCCCATCAAGCGGCTTCAGTTAGCAGCAGTAGTGAAGGAATCGCTCGATCGGGTTCAGTTAACAGCCATCGATCGATCGCTCGGGTTCAGTAACGCGTAGCCTGCAGTGCAATCGCTCGGGTTCAGTTAGAGCCCAACGCCTCGCTCGGGTTCAGTTAGAGCCAATGCCTCGCACACACGCGCGTACGTATACGAGAGAAACGCGCATCGCTCGGCCCCCGACCTCCCACCGTAACCATGAACTCCCCAAAAGTTTCCTCCCCCTCGCTTCTACCATGGTTTTTTCCGTCATGGACGGCCCAAAGAATGTTATGCAGCCGCGTCTCCGGCCCGCCCAGGACGAAAAGCCCATTTTCTATCATGACTTTTTGTCGTAAAAGTAGGAGCCCACCACATCTATGATGATACTGGGTTTTGTCACAATTATCGTCATAGAAGTGTCATATGTATGGCAGAAATTTTTTTCGTTCGGCCCAAAATGTCACGGATGTGTCTTTTTTTGGTAGTGCATGGCGCACCCCAGGAGCAACGGCCAGGCCGAAGACACCAATGTGGAGGTCCTGAGGGGTCTCAAGACAAGGACCTTCAAGAAGAAGCTCGAGGCCTGCGGCAGGGGCTGGCACGACGAGCTCCAGTATGTGCTGTGGTCGATCCGCACGACCGCCACCAGGCCGACAGGCGAGACCCCATTCTTCCTCGTCTACGGAGCAGAAGCGGTTTTCCCACACGAGGTCAGGCATCGCTCCACGCGGGTCCTGGCGTTTGATGAAACGCAGTAGGACACCATGCGGGGGATGGATCTCGTGCTGGGGAAGGAACACCGCCGAGAAGCCTCGCTCCGAGCTGCAAGGTACTAGGTGCTCTCCAGGGAAGGGCTGCACAAGCTCTCGCCCATGTGGGAGGGCCCGTTTCGGGTCGCCCACGTCTCCAGGCCTGGCGCCGCGCGCCTGGAGACACAGGATGGGATCCCCATCTAGAACGCCTGGAACATCCAGCACCTCCGGAAGTTCTACCCATGAAGCAAGGCCCGGTTCCTGTGAAGCAAGGCCTAGTGCCTGTGAAGAATCTTCGCTCGTGACACTCTCACGTAATAATGAGTGGGGATGTACACGCCCCAGAGTCTCAGGAGTGCTGCCCTCGGGCCTCGGGGGCTCCCTCCCACGCCTAGTGGCAGCACTTAGCTCCGCGCTGGTGAGAAGACAAGAAGACTAGACTAGGTGCCGGACGCGGCTTTTCATTTGCTTTCCGAAGTTGGTTGCCCCCTCTTTTAAGTGATAATTTTCTTTCTGGTGTTCCTTGCTGGCCTGGTTCCATTGTCCTTGTTGCCTCCTTTTTCGCCCTCGGTTCCTCATTTTTGACCCGTCCTCTCCCTCGCGTGCCTTGCGAGGTGGCTGGACAGGCGCCTCATGAGCGTTTTCATTTTCTTGTTTTTTGCAAGGCACCCTCCCTCGAGCTCGCAAGCTAGCGCTCCCCTCTCAATCCGTGCCCCCGGGGTACCATGATGCGAAGCACTGGGTTACAGCCGACAGTGCCTACGACCAGGGTCCAGAAGAATAGAGATTCCCTAATGAATTTTTGCAGTTCTCAGGCGCCGTCCGAGCACAGGAGGCCTCATCAGGCACTGGGGAATGCATGTCTCGCGAGGCGAAACATACTTCAGGCGCAACGAGCTAAGTCATTCTACGCGCATACATAAAACATAACGCTGCAACACAACACAGGAATGATAAACATAGCACAGCCACTCAGAAATCATAATTGTTGCACGCCCTAGCAGGGCCCCATACTAGTCTCTCTCTAATGCAGGAAGGAAAGGAAGAACGAAACAAAATCGGGACGTGCTCCCGTGGCACATCGCGAGGACGGGCTCATGGCGCTCTCCTGGGTTTAGCCAGACTCCACGCGCTTCACCGGAGCGCGGCTCAGGACGACCCGCTGCCACCTTCAAAGCGGGCGCGGCGGTATGGCGGCTGGTCGTAGCCGCCACTGCTGAAGCTGCTGTCGGAAGAGGAGCCGCCGTAGCTGTATGAGCCGTGGACAGCGCCGAGGATGAAGCCGCCCTCCTCCTCGTCACGACCATCGCCAAGGCAGAGCACCTCGTCACCGTTGTTACCCGCGGTGCAGCACCCGACGCACTGACCGTCTTCCCCAAATACCCTCACGAAGAGGGTCGCGTCGCCGTCGTACCTGAACTGGAGGGCACACCGCCTGCCGAATCCGGGCGCTCGGGCGAACGTCTGCCAGCCGCGAGCCAGGACCATGTTGCCTCCGGCGGAGACCTCGACCGTGACTCAGGAAGCCTTGCTGCAGCAGCCGTCTGCCTGCAGCCAAAGACCGCCTGCACCAGTGGCAGGCAGCTCGCCGACATAGAAGCGCCGGAGCTGAAGGCAAGTGCCGGCCGGGTTCTCCGACCACACGATATACTCCGGCATCACCTCCGTCGAATGGAAGCACGGCCGAGGGGGCCGCGCAACCACCGCACGCCTCACCTCATCAACAGGGCTACCACGACCTGGGCGGTTGCCGCCGCGAGAAGACGCGCCGCCGCGGCCGCGAGGGCCGCGGCGGGGCTCGCAGTGTGCTTGCGGGGATGGCCGCGCCCCCTCTTGGGCAGCGGCGAGCCAGGCCCCTGCTGACGTGCCTTCCCCTTCTCCGCAACCGATAGCCTCTTTGCAGGTGCCATGGGTGTCGCTGCCGGTAGTGGAGTAAAGAAGAAGAAGAAGCGGTAGAAGCAGGGAAGAGACGGGTGATGGGGGCTCCGCCTCCCACTCCCCATTTATAGCCAAGGGGAGGACAACCGCCGGCCTCAATGATCTAAGGTAATAATGATCTTTTTTCGGCATGCAGCAAGGACCCGTCAAGTCGGGCAGTTGCTGAGGCAGCGTGGGGGAAGCGGAGACGCCCACGTCCAATCATTTGGCACGTGCTAACCGTGGCCGCAGGCTGATGGGGCCCGCGGCGCTCCACGCTTGCCCTTTGGCTTCGCCTCGAAGCCAAGCCCGAGCGCGCCTTGGGCCCGGGGGCTACTGTCGGTGTTCTGGGAACTGGGGTCCCCAGACTTGCCTGCCTGCGGCCCGCAGCGTTGCTCCACTAGCAGCCCTGTACGGCCCATCTTCACCAGCAAGCATTCAAGACCCTCGCGGGGGGCCAAGCCTCACAAGGCGGATGATGCAAGACCTCCTTAGGGGCGGCCTCACCAGGCTGGCTTGTGAGGGGCGAAGAGATCAAGGCGAGGGGCACCTCACGAGGTTTATGTGACGCAAGCCATGACGACTGGAGCCAGGCGGGCGCCAGTGCGCGCAGTGTCCTCGTTTCCTCTTTGGTGCTAAAGGGGCAAGCGCAGACGAGGAGTCCCGAGGCATCAGGCAAATGTTTCCATATCGGTGCAACAAGACCAAGACCAGCAGGATGGAAGGACAGAGGTCACCGTGGAGCCCAAGACGACATCACCACCAGAGCCTTTGGCAGGCGATGACTACTTTTGTCAGGATAGCTTGTACTAGTTGTCTCCCTTCGAATTTGGCCGTTGTGAGATCCCTTCCTGCTCAATATTTGGGAAGAGGACCAGGGCCTCTATAAATAGGAATAGCCACCACCATAGGGAAAGGGCTGATTCGGACCTAGATCGAATCCATAGCACGCCAACTACTCAAGTTCACTAAGCACAAGAACACCTCTCCTCGCGAGGCTGTTCTTCCCTTGTAACTGTTTATCCTCAACCCAAGAGGCAATCCACCACACCACACTAGAGTAGGGTATTACACCACAACGGTGGCCCGAACCAATATAAATCTTGTGTCTCATGTTCTTTGGGTTCGTCGAGCGAGGCTGTGAGATCGTAGAGTGTGCGAGCTAGGCAGGGGGAGAGATCTTTGTGCGCACCCCAGTGTTCGAATGCCAAGGGTTTTGCCGGAACCCGAAATCCGACAAAATGCTTTGCTCATGCCTGCTACTTGGCGGAGGGGTACCTCCTCTAGTTCAAGTTGGTGGAGTCTGATATGCTCTACGTGAAGTTCTTTGGGACTTTGGCTGCTCGCCTGGAGTGTTGCGCTAGGAGCTCGTGCAACATCGAAAGCTCCTCCTCGAGCGATAGCAACGAGGAGGAGGCCGATGGTGAAGACGATGGAGGTGAGTCCCCGAGCTTCAACTCCAAAGACGATGACTTGGGCTCCAGCTAAACGCTGGCAGCACCATCATTGCCAGCTGAGCACCGGTAGCACCATCATCTGCAGTTTGAGATAGGCAAGATGGCTTGCCAGGAGCGCTTCGCCTAGGTGTCCATTTTTCCTTGGTTGCACTTGATGTAAATCCTGGAAAGAAAGGGCTAGAAGAAACTTTACCGAGCACTCTTCCCTAACAAACATGTAATATTTGTCGTGCTCAAATAAATATGTACTATTTCCCTTCTCCGTATATATTCATGTATGAATTAATTCCCTACGCAGTTGGGAAACTTGTCGGGGCGCATACTTGCCGTGGGCGATTCGAAGTGTAGCGTAACATAGCATGCAATTTCAAAAAAATCCTATGATCACGCAAGATCAGTCTAGGAGATGCATAGCAACAAGAGGGGGAGAGTGTGTCCACGTACCCTCGTAGACCGAAAGCGGAAGTGATAGCTTAACACAGTTGATGTAGTCGAGTGTCTTCACGATCTAACCGATCAATCACCGAACATACGACACCTCCGAGTTCAGCACACATTCAACTCGATGACGTCCCTCGAACTCTTGATCTAGTAAAGTGTCGAGGGAGAGTTTCGTCAACACGAAGGCGTGGTGACGGTAATGGTGATATGATCCCCGCAGGGCTTCGCCTAAGCACTACCACTAGTGCGCGTTGGTCCTAAACAAACGGTTTTTAACCCTTTCCGCGATGGCATATGGAACCGTCGCCAAGTGAGTGTGGGCGATAGGGGGGCGTCCTTCCCACACGACCTAGAAACCGTTGGGGATAGGGAGCCTTTATGCATATAGTTGTCCCTATATAACCATTTCCGATATCTCAAATATCCCAAATGCTTCATCCTTGCTACTTTTTTGTGCTCGCATTGCCATCGTAGTCGGAGTTTTGTGGTTCTGCAAACCAGGCAGATTCCAGGCACGGGAGTTTTCCAAGCAGATTCTAGGCACGAGAGTTTTATGATGCCTGTCACATCACAAACAGTTCATGATTATAAACCGTGTATGACAGGTAGACAATCACACACATTTAGTTTTCCCGCACCGTATGTGATAGTGTCTGACGTCACTCATGCTTTGCAAATGGCAACTGTGTGCATGCTTGCACATGTTTCCTCTCTGTGAACCGTCTCAGATTATGGTGTATGTCGCAAATGTTAGTGTTTTACCAATCGTGTGTGCCATAATGACCTGCACAACGTAATTTTGCCCTAATTTAATTGTTGTTATTTAAAATTGTACCTAATTTAAACTTGAAAGTAGGCTATAGCTTTATTCATATCCATCAGATTCAAACAACCAATGCATTATTCGATTCACAGGTACATATGTTTAAGAATTACAGAAGCACCAAATAAAGAATGATGTACCAGGGTTCTATACTTGTACTATTACAGATGGTAAAGAAAGAGGCAACAGACATTCCAATTGCTGAACAAGGTGAAGCGGAATGGCCCTATTGTGCTCTCCTGGATGCAGAAGGCATGCATGACTCTAGTCCAACCCCTTGTGATGGACGGCCGCCAATCATGTAGTTTGAGAGGTAACCTTGAGTAAACTGCTTTAGGATCCACTTCGAAAGAAAAAGATTCAGATATTGTCATCTAACACAACTCATTACATGCAGTAAAAAGAAGGCTACATGGTTCTTACTTACCATCCTGCAGTTCACTGTTGTCTTGCATAAACTGTAAACAAATAGTTCGATTGACATCTTTTGACCCATTTTAATAACAATCTTTATCAATTTCCTCACTTGATGCTGGTTCATGAATATCTCATTGCCCTATACGCAGAAAGGGTCGAAGTGTGGATCTTTGGCAATGATATATGTACCTAAAAGCACCAAGTTAATATTAGAAGCTAAACAACATCTGAAAAATGATGTAGTACAACACTCCATCCATCCCATTATATAAGATTTTATTACATGTATATCTAGACATCATCAGAACATTAAGGTAACACTCTTCCTTGTTGCTATGTAGCCTGGGATTGCATATTTAATCATTCAGTACAACGCATGTTGCTAAACAATAATTGAAAAACGAAAAGGCATGTTAACTGCAATATCCTTAACATCAACCAAATATCATAATTCATAGTGGTATTGTTGAAACTGTTATTGACGAAATTTAACTGCACGACAAATAGTTGCACATATAGAGAATCACATTGTGATGAACTGAAATAAACAAGTCGTAAGGACATCTCTAGCCGATCCTTAAAAAGTTAAAGGACTAAAACCCTTAGTGGATATATATATATATACTCCGGCAATTTTTCGCCTTTTCTAGTTGATCCCCTAAACTTAAGGTTGTAAACTTCAATTTGATCAAGTTCAAAGCAGGTTTAACCGAAAGTATCATGCATTCAAATAATAAACATAGATAGTTTTGCATAACCGAACATAAAACATAAATTTAAACTAAGCTAAAATACTTCCGGTCAAAATAGAGGTCAAGCCAATCCTTCCTCATCATGTACGGTGTGCCGCGAGCCAGGTCCGGGCCAGAACCGTCCTCAGGGTCGTTGGGGAAGGCAATCCTCCACTTGTCGACATCGATCTCCTCGTCCTCGAGGCCCACCTCGACACCCTTGTGGCGACCCGACCCGAATGGATCAAGTGCTCTGTGCTCAGGTGTCATCCCTGGATCAGTAATGCTGACACCACACAGTACATCGAAGGATTTATAGCAGAGTGGCAATCACACACTTATTACATCGTTGTCTCAAAAAGAACTTATTACAATAAATATGGCTTAAGGCCATCTAATAATGACAACAGCGGAAGACTCGGAAGATAAATGGGTCCATCAACTCCAACGGCATCACTAAGTATAGAACCACGACCTAAAAGCACCTTACTCGTCGTCTGAAAAGTCTGCAACATGAGAAGTTGCAGCCCGAAAACAGGTCAGCACATGGAATATGCTGGCAATGTAACACATAGAGAGTAATGGAATGAAACAGCTATACTATATGCATATATGGCTGGTGGAAAGCTCTATGGTTACAGTTTTTGCGTAAAGCCAGTTTTTCCCTACTGCAAAGGAATAAATTTATTTAACTATCATGGTGGTTGTGAAACATCGAGAATGGTTGACAGCATTCCGATCCCAATTAAGTGAACAATTAAAACCCAACAACATTAATTAGAAGTAACATGTTGAGATTCACATGATATTCAAGTACTAGATACTCAAGATGTCCATAACCAGGGACACGGCTAATCATGATTAGTTTATACACTCTGTAGAGGTTTGCGCACTTTTCCCCACAAGACTCGATCACCTCCGTTGGATTTCTTGCACTACATGGTGTTTGAGAAACGGATGACCGAGACATAGCCTTTCAGAAGCGCTAGCACCTTACGATCGGGTAGACCGGTACACCTACATCCCCTACATCTGCTAGTCTACCACTGTAAGAGTTCGCACAACTTAGTCAACTATGCCAGAGCCCATAATGGCTTGTGGCTGCATACGGAAGTTTCTAGCATGAAAGATCTTATGATCCCTTTGAGCCTGGGTGGCGGTCCAAAAAAACAGGCAAGTCCTGATAGACATCAGGTGCCTCAATCCACCCAGATGTGTGTTTAAGTTGCCACCTTAGATAAACCATTAAAATTATCAACTCACATCTGTCATGGATATCACTCACCCAATCCACGTCTACTAGCATAGCATGGCATAATAAGCAAACGTAGAAGTAACTCCCAAAGGTTTCATAATAATACAGGTGATAGGTACTACCTCATCTACTTCCCATCCCACAATTTAATTAGATCCTAATCATGCAATGTGTGAGGATTGATCTAATGCAATAAAACATGGGTTGTAGAAAAGGTATGATCAAAGTGTTACTTGCCTTGCTGATGATCCGCGAGACCTAGGGAATCGAAGTAACAAGCGGCGCAATCGGGGTGATCTATCGCAGACAAACAACAAGCATTCAATAAGTACTCATCTAATGCACAGGTAAAACTCGAACAAGAGAACGAACCAGAAAGTTCAACTTAAGAACTCTGGTTGCAAAGAAAGAACGAACCGAAAAAAGAAACGGAAAACAAACGGCGAAAGAAAACAACTCGGTTCTAGCAAGTTGAAACTAGGTCAAATTTTACCGGGGCAAAAACTTGTTTAAGTTGATTAGACAGAACGGCGGTTTCGAAACGAAACTCCAGGCGTTTGAATCACCTGATTCCGATAAACGAGCGAGAAGAAAGACTAGAACGAAGATCGGATCTGAGATCACGATCGCGGAATAAATCCGACGAAAAAGAAAACGAAGAACGGTTAAACGAACGGACGTCGTTAACCGGGAAAGAATCGGTGATCACGTTCGTTGAGACGAACGGTCCGAAAGAAGAAAGAAAACCGATCTAGGGTTTTCGGAAAAGAAATCGAAAAAGAAACGGAAAACCGATCTAGAGTTTCGGAAGAAAACCGAAACAAAAACCGGAAGAAAAGAAAAGAAAACCGAAACGGTTTCTAGAAAAAAAAACCGAACCGAGGCGAGGAAAAAGAGAGAGGCGCGGCTACCTCGGGAGGCGAGGCTCCGGGCGGCGGCTAGGCGGCGGCGGCGCTAGGGCGGCGGGCTGGTGTGAGGAGGAGGGGGGTGTGGGGGTATTTATATTGGTGAGGGGAGGGGGTTTCTTGGGGTAGGGGACAAGAAATAGAGTAGGAATAGGAAAGAAAAAGAGGAAACGGAGTAGGACTAAAGTCCTACTAGGACTCCAAAAGGGGTGGCGGCGGCGGCCTCCTGGCGCCTGGCGCGCGCGGCGCGGACGATGGCCTGGCCGGCCGGCTGCTGGCTGGGCCTTGGCCCAGGGCGCTGCAAGATTTTTTTTAAATCGGTTTCGCGCGCAGAAAAACACAGAAAAGAAAAACTATCTAAACGAACTCCGAAAAATCTAAAGTAAATTTTCCCCGACTCCTAAAAATGAGTCGAACAAAATGAACTTTTCTCCGGGCCTAAAATGCAATTTTGGAAAACGCGCATTTTTCCCTATCCAAATGAAATGCAAATAAACTCCGGCAAACCAAAATTTGACTTATTCATTAAATCTTCATTTTTCCTAAATTTGGGAAAGTCATATTATTCCCTCTCTTATATATTTTTAATATCGGAAAAATAATTGAAGATGAAATAAATAAATCAAATGATCCTCTTTTCAAATTTGAGAAGACTCTCAAATATGAAAATCTCCAACTCTCTCCGAAGGTCCTTGAGTTGCGTGAAATTTCTAGGATCGACCAAAATGCAAGAAAATATGATATGCATGATGATCTAATGCATAACATTCCAAATTGAAAATTTGGGATGTTACAAACCTACCCCCCGTAAGATGAATCTCACCCTCGAGATTCGGGTTGGCTAGAAAATAGGTGAGGGTGGTCCTTGAGCAAATCTTCTTCTCTTTCCCGGGTGGCTTCATCCTCTGAGTGGTGGTTCCACTGAACTTTGCAAAATTTGATAACCTTGCTGCGAGTAACTCTGCTGGCATAATCGAGAATCTTGACTGGCTTCTCCTCATATGTTAAGTCGTCTTTCAACTGAATGGCTTCGAGTGGCACGGTATTTCTTAGCGGTACCTCTGCCATCTCGGCATGACATTTCTTCAGCTGAGAAACATGGAATACGTCATGAACTCCTGACAGTCCCTCTGGTAATTCCAACTTATAAGCGACTTCTCCCATACGTTGCAAGATCTTATACGGTCCAACGAAACACGGTGCTAATTTTCCCTTAACTCCAAAGCGCTTAACTCCTCGAAGTGGGGATACTCGAAGATAAACTCTGTCTCCGGTTTCGTAAACTGTCTCCTTGCATTTAGAGTCTGCGTAGCTCTTCTGCCTGGACTGGGCTACCTTGAGCCTATCGCGAATCAACTTAACTTTTCCGTTCAGACTCCTTAATCAAATCTGGTCCAAAGAATTGACGGTATCCAACTTCGTCCCATGACAACGGTGTCCTGCACCTCCTTCCGTATAAAGCTTCGAAAGGTGCCATCTTCAAACTGGTTTGATAGCTATTGTTGTAGGAAAACTCCGCATACGGCAAGTTATCGTCCCAACTAGATCCATAATCTAGTGCACAAGCTCTCAGCATATCTTCCAAAATCTGATTGACTCTCTCGGTCTGTCCATCTGTCTGCGGATGAAAAGCTGTGCTGAACTCTAATCTGGTTCCTAAAGTCTCATGCAACTGATTCCAAAACTTTGAGGTAAATTGGGTTCCTCTATCTGATACGATACTCCTCGGAACTCCATGCAAACAAATGATCCTAGTCATGTATATATTTGCCAACTTAGCACTGGTGTAAGTGGTCTTAACTGCAATAAAATGTGCTACCTTTGTCAAACGATCAACTACTACCCATATCGAGTCATAGCCTGCTTTCGTCCTGGGTAGTCCTGTGATAAAATCCATGCCTATCTTATCCCACTTCCACTCGGGTATCGGCAATGGTTGTAACAATCCTGCTGGCTTCTGATGTTCTACCTTTACTCTCTGACATACATCACAAACTGCTACATAGGCTGCAATATCCTTCTTCATTCCGGTCCACCAGAATGTTTCCTTTAAATCCAAATACATCTTGGTATTCCCTGGGTGAATCGAATACGGTGAATCATGTGCCTCCTGCAAAATCAACTTCCTGATCTCCGGGTCATTGGGCACATAAACACGGTCCTCAAACCATAGGGTATCGTGTTCATCCTCAAGAAATCCCTTTGCTTTTCCTTCGCTCAATTTCTCTTTTATAGTAGCAATCTCCTTGTCAGATTTCTGGGCTTCTCTGATTTTATCCATCAATGTTGACCGAATCTCCAATGCTGCTACATAGCCTCTCGGAACTATTTCCAAGCATAGCTCACGAAGGTTTTCTGCTAACTCCTTGGGTATTTTCCCCGTCATTAGAGTATTGACATGGCTCTAATGGCTCAATGCGTCAGCTACTACATTAGCTTTTCCGGGATGGTAATGCAATCTCATGTCGTAATCCTTGATGAGCTCCAACCATCTCCTTTGTCTGAGGTTCAACTGCTTCTGCGTGAAAATGTACTTCAAACTCTTGTGATCCATGTACACCTCACAATGATTTCCAATGAGGAAATGTCTCCAAGTTTTCAATGCATGTACTACAGCTGCTAACTCCAAATCATGTGTGGCATAATTCAACTCATGAGGCTTCAGTTGTCGTGAAGCATACGAAACAACTCTCCCTTCCTGCATAAGCACTGCTCCAAGTCCTTGACGTGAAGCATCGCAATACACCTCATAATCCTTGGTCTGATCTGGCAAAATCAATACTGGTGAGGTAACCAAATGTTTCTTCAACTCCTGGAAACTAGCCTCACACTCCTCAGTCCATTTGAACTTAGTATCCTTCTTCAACAACTCCGTCATAGGCTTTGCAATCTTTGAAAAGTTCTCAATGAGTCTCCGGTAGTATCCTGTGAGTCCAAGAAAACTCCGGATCTCTCCAACTGTTATTGGTGCTTCCCATTCGGTTACGGTCTCAACCTTTGTGGGGTCAACTGCTATACCTTCTCTGGATATAACGTGCCCGAGGAATCCAACTTCCTTCAACCAAAACTCACATTTGCTGAATTTGGCGTATAACTGATGTTCCCTTAGTTTCTCCAAAACCAAACGCAAATGTTCCTTATGCTCCTCTTCATTCTTTGAATAAACTAGGATGTCCTCAATGAACACTATGACGAACTTATCCAAAAACTCCATAAACACTTTGTTCATCAGGTTCATAAAATAGGCAGGTGCGTTAGTCAATCCAAATGACATAACGGTATACTCATACAGTCCATATCTTGTGGTGAATGCTGTCTTAGGTATGTCCTACTCCCGAATCTTCAATTGATGGTACCCTGATCGCAAATCGATCTTGGAAAACACTTTAGCTCCTTGCAACCGATCAAATAGATCGTTGATCATTGGCAGTGGGTACTTATTCTTGATGGTTACTTCATTCAATCCCCAATAATCTACAACCATCCTTAATGATCCATCCTTCTTTTCTACTAGAAGTACGGGTGATCCCCAAGGCGAAGAACTTGGGCGAATGTAACCTTTATCCAATAACTCCTTAATCTTGTTCTTAATTTCCACCAAATCCTTTGCTGGCATCCTATATGGTCTCTTTGATATTGGCCCAGTGCCTGGCAATAACTCAATCAAAACTCAATGTCTCTATCCGGTGGCATGCCTGGCAATTCCTCAGGAAATACATCAGGAAAATCCTTTACCACTGGTACTTCCTCCTGCACAACTCCTGATAAGGAATTTACTTGTGTCCTGTTTGGCACATGCTGGGATACATACTTGATCCTTCTTCCTTCTTGTGTGGTAAGCAAAATTGCCTTACTGGCGCAATCGATGTTTCCTCCATACATCAACAGCCAATCCATACCAAGAATCACATCCAGACCTTGGGATTCCATAATAATTAAATCCGTTGGGAAAACATGCCTTCCTATACTTAATGGCACTTGAAAACATCCTTGTCTGGCCATGTACTCTGCTCCTGGTGAGCTTACTAGCATAGGTGTTTTAAGAATCCTAGTGGGCAGGCTATACTTCTCCACAAATCCCCTTGATATGTATGAATGCGATGCACCAGTATCAAAAAGAACGAGTGCAGTAAATGACTTAACCAAAAACTTACCTATTACTGCATCGGGCTGATCTTCAACCTCCTCCACATTAACGTGGTTCACCTGTCCCCTATTGAAAGGGTTCGGCTTCTTCCCAGAGCTTCCATTGCCATTTCCATTCTGGCCTTCAGGACATTCATTTGCATAATGCCCTGGCTTCGAACACTTATAGCAAGTGACGTGGCTCAAGTCCTTTTTGGCCGGGGTGGATGGGGTGGTCCGGTTCTGGCCGTTGCTTCCTCCATTCCCATTACCATTCTTGTGGCCATTATGGTTGTGCGAGCTACCTCCTACATGGGTGTGCTGAAACTAAAATCCCGGTTTAGGGGCAAAACAGGGCTTCTGCTGGGCTCCAGGGTTATACTTCCCCTGTCCATACTTCCTCTTACGGTTCTCAATCTGATGTTGCTTTCCTTCAATCATGATGGCACGATCTACCAACTCCTGGTAGTTGTTGAAACTCGCTACCATCAACTGCATGCTTAGTTCATCATTCAGTCCCTCCAGAAACTTCTCCTGCTTAGCTGCATCCGTAGCAACGTCATCTGGGGCATAACGTGCTAACTTGCTGAAGTCGTCAACCTACTGGCCAACTGTCCTTCCTCCTTGGTGTAAGTTGCGAAACTCACGCTTCTTTATGGCCATAGCTCCTGCTGAAACATGGGCAGTACGGAAAGCTTGCTGGAACTGATCCCATGTGACAGTGTCAACTGGGTAAGTGGCTGTGAAATTCTCCAACCATCCTGCCGCGGGTCCGTCAAGCTGATGTGCGGCAAACTTCACTTTCTCACCATCCGTGCAACCTGCAGTGGTCAACTCCCTTCCTATCTTGCGGAGCCAATCGTCTACTACTATCGGCTCGGTGCTACTAGAAAACACCGGCGGATTTAGCCTAAGGAAACAAGCTAAATGGTCAACAGGTGGTGGTGGTGGTGGGTTGTTGTTGTTGTTCTGCTGGTTCTGGACTAACATCTGCATCAATTGATTCTGTTGCTGGATCAACTGAGTGAGCTCTAGTGGAAATCCATTGTCACGTCTCGGAGGCATCTGAGGGTTTAGAAAAGAAGAGAATTAAGAATAGAGGAGGTCTAAAGGGAAAACACTACCCATATGCACATGAGCAAATGCACACAAAATCACTTCATTCAATCAAACAAGGGCTTACAATCAGTCTAAAACTATCGCAAAAGTGCTCGACTATAATGTTTACATGGGGGAAATACTACTACTATCTGGTGGTCATCTAGAAATTTGAACCGGTGGAAGACTCCATGATATCTGCTCCAGCTTCGTCTTCAAAGTCGGGTTCACTTGGATCCGAATCGGTGTCATGGATGATGACGTAGTTGTCCGGACATGCGACGTACTCGTCGTCCTCCTGGGATGCTAACTTCCTCTTGAGTTCTTCAATCTCCTGCTTAAGATCGCCATTGTGTCTCGCTAGAGCTACGATCTCGTCCATGTAGTCCTTGCGTGTAGACTTCAGTTCTCCTTCTAGCTCGATGATCCTTGCCTTTGCATTCTTCAACTCTATCATATCATTGCACATCTGGTTCTCGTGGCGTCGAATGTGCTGGTTTAACTCTTGGATGAAAGATGCAATGGATCTATCCTTCTTGGTGCTGACTAACTCCCATTGTTCATCTCGGCGTCCGCAAATCTGGTAGATAGTGTCCTTGAGGTCTTCTTGATAAACTTCTCCAATGCGTCCTATGGTGATATGAGCTGCCATGCTCCTTCCCAGACTTCAGGTTGGTGCATTGAAAACACTATCTATAGGCTTCGTGATTGGCGCGAATGTCCTTCTCGGAACGTGAGCTTGAATCTTCCAGCGCTCCTCTTCAGGCAGAGTGGCGTTGAAGGTTCCCGTGAAGCTTGGTAATCCAATGTTCAGGTACTTGGTGACTTCCTTTAGGTGAAATACAAATTGTGTGCCTTCATCCGGTTGAGCGTACTTAATCTTCACGTGCGTCATCCTAAAAGAGTAGAAAAGATGAGGAGTTAGAAAGTGAGAAAAGAATGGTGATCTATGGCTTTAACTTAGTGGTCGTGTCCTACAGTCAGCGTGTGCTCTGATACCATCTCTGTGGTGACCCGACCCGAATGGATCAAGTGCTCTGTGCTCAGGTGTCATCCCTGGATCAGTAATGCTGACAGCACACAGTACATCGAAGGATTTATAGCAGAGTGGCAATCACACACTTATTACATCGTTGTCTCAAAGAGAACTTATTACAATAAATATGGCTTAAGGCCATCTAATAATGACAACAGTGGAAGACTCGGAAGATAAATGGGTCCATCAACTCCAACGGCATCACTGAGTGTAGAACCACGACCTAAAAGCACCTTTCTCGTCGTCTGAAAAGTCTGCAACATGAGAAGTTGCAGCCCGAAAACGGGTCAGCACATGGAATATGCTGGCAATGTAACACATAGAGAGTAATGGAATGAAACAGCTATACTATATGCATATATGGCTGGTGGAAAGCTCTATGGTTACAGTTTTTGCGTAAAGCCAGTTTTTCCCTACTACAAAGGAATAAATTTATTTAACTATCATGGTGGTTGTGAAACATCGAGAATGGTTGACAGCATTCCGATCCCAATTAAGTGAACAATTAAAAACCAACAACATTAATTAGAAGTAACATGTTGAGATTCACATGATATTCAAGTACTAGATACTCAAGATGTCCATAACCGGGGACACGGCTAATCATGATTAGTTTATACACTCTGCAGAGGTTTGCGCACTTTTCCCCACAAGACTCGATCGCCTCTGTTGGATTTCTCGCATTACATGGTGTTTGAGAAAGGGATGACCGAGACATAGCCTTTCAGAAGCGCTAGCACCTTACGATCGGGTAGACCGGTACACCTACATCCCCTACATCTGCTAGTCTACCACTGTAAGAGTTCGCACAACTTAGTCAACTATGCCAGAGCCCGTAATGGCTTGTGGCTGCACACGGAAGTTTCTAGCATGAAAGATCTTATGATCCCTTTGAGCCTGGGTGGCGGTCCAAAAAAAACAGGCAAGTCCTGATAGACATCAGGTGCCTCAATCCACCCAGATGTGTGTTTAAGTTGCCACCTTAGATAAACCATTAAAATTATCAACTCACATCTGTCATGCATATCACTCACCCAATCCACGTCTACTAGCATAGCATGGCATAATAAGCAAACGTAGAAGTAACTCCCAAAGGTTTCATAATAATACAGGTGATAGGTACTACCTCATCTACTTCCCATCCCATAATTTAATTAGATCCTAATCATGCAATGTGTGAGGATTGATCTAATGCAATAAAACATGGGTTGTAGAAAAGGTATGATCAAAGTGTTACTTGCCTTGCTGATGATCCGCGAGACCTAGGAATCGAAGTAACAAGCGGCGCAATCCGGGTGATCTATCGCAGACAAACAACAAGCATACAATAAGTACTCATCTAATGCACAGGTAAAACTCGAACAAGAGAACGAACCAGAAAGTTCAACTTAAGAACTCCGGTTGCAAAGAAAGAACGAACCGAACAAAGAAACGGAAAACAAACGGTGGAAGAAAACAACTCGGTTCTAGCAAGTTGAAACTAGGTCAAATTTTACCGGGGCAAAAACTTGTTTAAGTTGATTAGACGGAACGGCGGTTTCGAAACGAAACTCCAGGCATTTGAATCACCTGATTCCGATAAACGAGCGAGAAGAAAGACTAGAACGAAGATCGGATCTGAGATCACGATCGCGGAATAAATCCGACGAAAAAGAAAATGAAGAACGGTTAAACGAACGGACATCGTTAACCGGGAAAGAATCGGTGATCATGTTCGTTGAGACGAACGGTCCGAAAGAAGAAAGAAAACCGATCTAGGGTTTTCGGAAAAGAATCGAAAAAGAAACGGAAAACCGATCTAGGGTTTCGGAAGAAAACCGAAACAAAAACCGGAAGAAAACAAAAGAAAACCGGAACAGTTTCTAGAAAAAAAACCGAACCGAGGCGAGGAAAAAGAGAGAGGCGCGGCTACCTCGGGAGGCGGGCCTCCGGGCGGCGGCTAGGCAAGGGCGGCGGCGGCGCTAGGGCGGCGGGCTGGTGTGAGGAGGAGGGGGGGTGTGGGGGTATTTATATTGGTGAGGGGAGGTGCTTTCTTGGGGTAGGGGACAAGAAATAGAGTAGGAATAGGAAAGAAAAAGAGGAAACGGAGTAGGACTAAAGTCCTACTAGGACTCCAAAAGGGGCGGCGGCGGCCTCCTGGCGCCTGGCGCGCGCGGCGCGGGCGATGGCCTGGCCGGCCGGCTGCTGGTTGGGCCTTGGCCCAGGGCGGTGCAAGATTTTATTATTTTTAAACCGGTTTCGCGCGCAGAAAAACACAGAAAATAAAAACTATCTAAACGAACTCCGAAAAATCTAAAGTAAATTTTCCCCGACTCCTAAAAATGAGTCGAACAAAATGAACTTTTCTTCGGGCCTAAAATGCAATTTGTGAAAACGCGCATTTTTCCCTATCCAAATGAAATGCAAATAAACTCCGGCAAACCAAAATTTGACTTATTCATTAAATCTTCATTTTTCCTAAATTTGGGAAAGTCATATTATTCCCTCTCTTATATTTTTTTAATATCGGAAAAATAATTGAAGATGAAATAAATAAATCAAATGATCCTCTTTTCAAATTTGAGAAGACTCTCAAATATGAAAATCTCCAACTCTCTCCGAAGGTCCTTGAGTTGCGTGAAATTTCTAGGATCGACCAAAATGCAAGAAAATATGATATGCATGATGATCTAATGCATAACATTCCAAATTGAAAATTTGGGATGTTACAACCCTCCGCGCCGCCGTCGCCGCCGCGTTCGACCTCATCATTAGAGGAGAGCATGATAACCTCTCCGCCTTCCGTGCCGCCGTCCTCACCACCTTCGACCTCGTCATCGGAGGGGAGCGCGATAACCTCGCCGCCCTCCACACCGGCAAAGATCACCTGCTCCGCCTCCACGAGCTCCGGGTGCTGTCGGCGGAGCTCTTGCATGTAGGCCTCGTCGGTGGCCTCGGCCTCGACGCACTCCCGCGCCTCGCGGTCCTCCCACGCCATAGCCAAGCTCACCACCCTGGCTCCGGCGGAATGAGGTGGACCGGACGTGTGCCGAAGGGGAATTTGAGCATAGCAGTCGTGCCGTGGTAGCGGACCTGCCAGCGGTCGTACTCCATGGTCGCGAGCTCGGCCGTGTGGAAGCTACTGAGCCACTAGCGGGCGTGGGTCTCTCGATCTGTAATCTCGGTGACCCATGTCGCCCACCGCCACTGCTGGACCCCGAGGTAGGACTTCGTTGGATGCTGGGTCTGGGGGAGGACGGGGAAGTCCTCGAACCGGCATAGGGGCGTGGCGGCAGACCAGCGACGGCGGATCGAGCCTGCGGAGGACGACGGGGACACCTCGGCGGCCACCTCACCAGCATCGGGCGAAAAGGCCACGATAAACCTCTTTTTGGCCATTGGCTCCTCGAGCTCCCAGGCACACAGGTAGAGGTTGAGGATGGAGGAGCCGGCGATGGCGGCGACCTACCAATGGTTTAGAGGGTTGTGTGTCTGTGTGAGCAGAGGTTGTGTTTGAGGAAATACTGTGGCAACTAAAATTTTTACTTGGCGGGAGTAACGAGGCGGGGCTACTGAAAATTTGGATCAAGGGCGAGTAGATATTTTTGAGATTGCGAGGGATGCAGAGGCAGGAATAAAATGTCGGGGCTACTGAAAATTTGAATCAAGGGACTGAAGCAGAGCGGGAGTAATAAACATCGCACACGGTCCGCACATACTAATCGTGTGCTATCAGACATTAAAACCTTCCAGGCGGTAGATATTTTCGAGATTGCTAGGTATGCAGAGGCGGGAGTTTTTGGGGAGCGAGCTAGTGTGCTTGACACGCCGGCTGTGGACTATAGCCGACACACCTTCTCGCGTAACCCATAGGCGTACTATACACCGAAGGTGCTCCAAGTTATTTTGTACTACATCTCACACGATTGGTGATAATAAACTGTGTGGGATCTACTTGATTCGAATTACAAATTGGGGTCACAGCGGCAATGGACGTTGTTCGAATTGCTAGTCCTTTTATCTGCAGTGAACATGCAACTATATGTGTGTCGTAAAAGAATTGGAATTATTGAGGGTTCGTTTGGACATTATATACATTAAAATGGTTTTCTAGCCATTTTAGGTGCACAATTCAAAATTAAACTACATGCACATGCTCTGGTGCATACAAATTGGTTGAAAAATCAAATTTGTGTCCTTCAGTGCATGGTTAGGTCCCATGCAAGAAATGGGAATGAATTTTTCGGGGTTCGTTTGGCCTTTTTTATACATTAACTGGGGTTTATAGGCATTTTATGTGCATAATTAAAATTTAAACTACAAGCACATGCTCCGATGCACTAAAGTTTGTTGAAAAATCACAGGTGTGTCCTTGGGTGAATTTCTAGGTCCCATGCAAGAGCTGGGAATGAATTTCAAACACCAGGGCACTGTTGATTGCCGGCAAAACTTTGAGATACCTGATTTTTAAATTCTGGTATATCCAAAACTCGTCTGAAATTCATGAAACTTGGCATGCTATCATGGAGCGGCATCAACATGCCGTGGTGAATATTGTGTCCCATTTGTGGCAGGTTTGGGTATAAGCTTCTCACAAACTAGAGCTTGTCACAACAAGCATGATGGTTTCGATAGGGAACGTACTACCTTTGGGGACGGGACGATATCCATTGCCTCTTATTGCTTTCGAAAAATTTCTAGTGTCAACATAGAACAACAGGAGTGTTGTGTTCAATCTTGGATTTTTTCGGGGTTCGTTTGACCTTTTTTATACATTAACTAGGTTTTCTAGGCATTTTATGTGCATAATTCGAATTTGAACTACAAGCGCAAGCTCCAATGCACCAAAATAGGTTGAAAAATAACATGTGTGTCCTTGGGTGAATTTCTAGGTCCCATGCAAGAGATGGGAATGAAATTCAAACACCATGGCACTGTTGATTCCCAGCAAAACATTGACATGCCTGGTTTTTAAATTCTAGTAAACCCAAAACTCGTCTTGAATTCATGAAACTTGGCATGCTATCATGGAGCGGCATCAACATGGCGTGGGGAAAATTTTGTCCCATTTGGGGCAGGTTCGGGTATAAGCTTCTCACAAACCAGAGCTTCTCACAACAAGCATGATGGTTTCGATAGGGAATGTACCACCTTTGGGAATGGGACGATATCCATTGCCTCTTATTGCTTTCAAATTTTTTTTCTAGTGTCAACATAGAACAATAGGAGTGTTGTGTTCAATCTTGGAATTTTTCGGGGTTCGTTTGGCCTTTTTTATACATTAACTGGTTTTTCTAGGCATTTTATGTGCATAATTCAAATTTGAACTACAAGCACATGCTCTAATGCACTAAAGTTGGTTGAAAAATGACATGTGTGTCCTTGGGTGAATTTCTAGGTCCCATGCAAGAGATGGGAATGAATTTCGAACACCAGGGCACTGTTGATTGCCGACAAAACGTTGAGATGCCTGGTTTTTAAATTCTAGTAAATCCAAAATTCGTATGAAATTCATGAAACTTGGCACACTATCATGGAGGGGCATCAACATGTCGTGGTAAAAAAATTGTCCCATTTGGGGCAGGTTCGGGTATAAGCTTCTCACAAACCAGTGCTTCTCACAACAAGCATGATGGTTTCGATAGGGAACGTCCCACCTTTGGGGACGAAACAATATCCATTGCCTCTTATGGCTTTCAAAAAATTTCTAGTGTCAACATAGAACAACAGGAGTGTTGTGTCAATTTTTGTGATTTTTCGAGGGTCGTTTGGACATTTTTATGCATTAACTGGGTTTTCTAGGCATTTTATGTGCACAATTCAAATTTGAACTACAAGCACATGCTGCAATGCACCAATGTTGGTTGAAAAATCAAATATGTGTCCTTGGGTGAATTTCTAGGTCCCATGCAAGAGATGGGAATGAAATTCAAACACCATGGCACTATTCATTGCCGGCAAACCGTTGAGATGCCTGGTTTTTAAATTCTAGTAAATCCAAAACTCGTCTAAAATTCATGAAACTTGCCATGCTATGATGGAGCGGCGTCAACATGTCGTGTTAAAAAATTTATCCCATTTGGGGCAGGTTCAGGTATATGCTTCTCACAAATCAGAGCTTCTCACAACAAGCATGATGGTTTCGATAGGGAACGTCCCGCCTTTGGGGACGAAACGAAATCCATTGCCTCTTATTGCTTTCAAAAATTTTCTAGTGTCAACATAGAACAACAGGAGTGTTGTGTCAATTTTTGGAATTTTTCAGGGTTCGTTTGGACATTTTTATGCATCAACTGAGTTTTCAATGCATTTATGTGCATAATTCAAATTTGAACTACATGCACATGCTCCAGTGCATATAAATTGGTTGAAAAATCAAATATGTGTCCTTGGGTGCATGCTTAGGCCCCATGCAAGAAATGGGAATGAATTTCAAACACTAGGGCACCATTGATTGTCGGCAAAACATTGAGATGTCTGGTTTTTAAATTCTAGTAAATCCGAAACTCGTCTGAAATTCATGAAACTTGGCATGCTTTCATGGAGCGGCATCAACATGCTGTGGTAATTTTTTTGTCCCATTTGGGGCAGGTTTGGGTATATGCTTCTCACTAACCAGAGCTTCTCACAACAAGCATCATGGTTTCGGTAGGGAACGTCCCACCTTTGGGGACGACACGATATCCACTACCTCTTATTGCTTCCAAAAAATTTCTCGTGTCAACGTAGAACAACAGGAGTGTTTTGTCAATTTTTGTGATTTTTCGGTGTTCTTCTGGACATTTTTATGCATTTACTGAGTTTTCAATGCATTTATGTGCATAATTCAAATTTGAACTACATGCACATGTTCCTGTGCATATAAATTGGTTGAAAAATCAAATTTGTGTCCTTGGGTGCATGCTTAGGTCCCATGCAAGAAATGGGAATGAATTTCAAACACCAGGGACTGCTGATTGCCGGCAAAACATTGAGATGCCTGGTTTTTGAATTCTTGTAAACCCAAAACTCGTCTGAAATTCATGAAACTTGGCATGCTATCATGGAATGGCACCCGACATGATGTGGTATTTTTCATGTCCATTTTGACAGAAGGCGCACTCCAATAATGACAGCCAACAAAGGCATTTTGAAAAACTAGCTGCCACTTTAATATCTCAAACGTTTGTATAATTCAAACCATGTGCGTTCTGTTAAGCATTCATGTGACGCTACGTGTCTTAGTTTTAATGGTTGTAGGAGGTGCCGTGCGGACAGTTGCGTGACCTTGACCGAACAGGAGGCGTGCGAGTGCAGTCCGGTGCGCAGGCTGACCGAGAGGCGTGCAAGCTGTCCTCCAATGCGCAGGCTCATCAGGAAGCATGCGAGTTGTATGCTGCACAGGCTCATTGGGAAGCGAGCCCTTTGACTTCCATGGCCGCCCGCCTTCCTCTCCATTAATGGCGCCCGTGCCGCTATTTAATATTGGCAGCCTTACTATTCGCCTCCCATTCCCCTCGCTCCCGCAGACGTCCACCAACGCCATGGCACAGAATGATCATCTGCCACTAGTCTTCAAGTTTGGTGAAGTTGACTCCGAGCCGGAGTAGATAGAAAATAAGGAGGAATGGGGCCACATGGACATGGCCTAGAACGAGCTTGCCGCGGCGGTTGCTGCCCGCGCTCCCGTCCCAGCTCCCATCCCCGCGCCTGCGCCAGCGACCATCCCCGTAGCATTGACGGGTTGGTCGCCGAGGACTATCGCAGAGCTGGAAGCCACAGGCGTCAGCGAGGTCTCCGCGGACCCGCGCGAGCTCGTGTACATGCAAGCGCCAGCGCCCGTGCCCGTGCGCGCCCCTCCACCCATCGTGGCCCCGGCCCCCGTGCGTTTAGCTACACCCGCTGCGCCCGTGCGCGCCCCTCCACCCATCGCGGCACCGGTCCCCATGCATTTGGCTGCATCCGCCGCGCCCGTGCCTGTGCACGCACCCCCCTCGGTGGCATGGGACGCTGCCGTCGACCGCTACCTCTCAGCGGCGCTAGTTGCCGTCCTCCCGCGCCCCACCCGTCAATTGCGCGACAACATGATGTTTGATTTAAAAGTGAAGAACATTTTGTGCTACCTTGAATACTTCAACAACGGCGTCCCAGAGCACGGTAACGACAACGACAATGTCGGCGCGGCACGGCACACCGCCTCCGCCGAACTCCAGAAATAGTTTTTTTGGGGTTTAATACTGTATCCTCAAATTCTTGATCATATGAATATAAATTCGCAGTGTGAGTGAATGAAAGATATGGTTTGAACAAACTTGCATTTTTCTCTCTTAATGTACAGACTTATCAAACGATTTTCTTTTGAAAAAATCAATGGTTTTTAAATATAAAACACTCATCGCAAATGTTTTAGTTAGAACACGTGTATGCAAACCGACAGCTTCCCCAGGAAGCCAAGGGAAAATGTGCCGAGCAGGATTTCTGCATCCCTTCAACACAAACGGTTGTTTTGCATGACATGTGTGTAACCACGTACAAACAATTGGGTAAGATTTGCATATCTATCATTTTGGGTATGTTGCCATTTATCAAACTGGAAAGATTGACTTTTTTTATCTAGTAACATTGCCATTTGTCAACCTTGTAACACTGCGATTTGTCAAAATATGCAGCAACAAATCACTAGCACTTTCTAATTTTTGCAACTAAAATCACTAGCACTGTTCATATGACACCACTAGCAGGCGTGAGTTGATGGACGCATATGCAAATGTACCATTGATTACATACAACAAGTCATCAACCCACAATGACAACGAGGATACACGTTTGATTATAGATCATTTCCAACAAAACATTCTAGTAAAGTTTTCTCACACAACAAATAACAAAGCGATGAAATGAACTTCAGCTCAACCACTCGTCGACATTGGAAACGCTTGCTTTGAACCAGAAGTGATTCTTTGGGAAGGACCAGCTACTGTCAATCTCGAGACCAGCGCAGGACTGATCATCGAGGCTGAAGCGGCCTATGTTAGGACCCATATTGGGATGGTAGGGAAGCATAGTAATGTCTGAGGTATAGATACAATTGCTTCTCATAAATGGTAGTAACTTTGTGTCAATAGCAGCTGGATCGCCTTCCACCATCATTGGATAGTTTTGTCCAAGGAAGAGTGAGTTTCCTCCAAGACTTTCAATACTGGACCAGGAAAAGGTGTTGGCTCTAGTACACTAGTATCCATCCTGAATACCCTGCAACGGATGTTGGAATATGTCTAGAGAGTGTGACCATACCAGACAACACCTGCTTCCTTAGTAACATCATCAGTGCCCTGTATACAGACACGAAGAGGTGATCCATCAGAATAAGTTGCCAGGCGCCACTGATTATATGGGTCCTGCTCGTCCTCATGCTCGTGATCATCAGCATCGTCATCTTCCCCTTGGTTATAAATATTTTTCAAGTATAGGTGGTTGAATATTCACAGGACCTTGGAAACAAAAGAATGTTAATTAGTACAGGGAAACTAGCTAACCCGCATGCATGTGGATGAAACAATTATAATTACGGTGGAAGACAAACGTACCGAAAGTATAAGGATTCCATGCAAAAACAGTGCCATGACTGGTGGCAGCAAGCACAAGACTCATCCGTGTATAGAAACTGATTTCTGAGCAATATCCATTGAGTCGAACTATGAAGGACGGTTAGGGAGTCCTGGATTACAGGGTATCCGGATAGCCGTATTATATCCTTTGGCCGGACTGTTGGACTATGAAGATACAAGATTGAAGACTTCGTCCCGTGTCTGGATGGGACTCTCCTTGGCGTGGAAGGCAAGCTTGGCAATACGGATATGTGGATCTCCTTCCTTGTAACCAACTCTGTGTAACCCTAGCCCCCTCCGGTGTCTATATAAACTAGGGGGTTTGGTCCGTAGGACCAACAACAATCATACCATAGGCTAGCTTCTAGGGTTTAGCCTCTTCGATCTCGTGGTAGATCAACTCTTGTAATACTCATATCATCAAAATCAATCAAGAAGGAGTAGGGTTTTACCTCCATCGAGAGGGCCCGAACCTGTGTAAAAACATCGTGTCCCCCGTCTCCTGTTACCATCCGCCTAGACGCACAGTTCAGGACCCCCTACCACTAGTAGCAAAAGGGCCTGTTGTCCCGGTTCGTAGGGCCTTTTGTCCCGGTTCCTGAACCGGGACTAAAGGGTCGGTACTAATGCCCTGTCCCTTTAGTCCCGGTTCAATCCAGAACCGGGACTAATGGGCCTCCACGTGGCCTATGCGTGGAGCCCAGGCAGGAGACCCTTTGGTCCCGGTTGGTGGCACCAACCGGGACCAATAGGCATCCACGCGTCAGCATTTCTGTGGCTGGGGTTTTTGTTTTTTTTTGAGGGGGGGGGGGTTGGGGGTTTTGGGGGGTTAATTTAGGTGTTTCATATATTGTGTTAGCTAGCTATAATTAATAGAGTGAAGTGTCCTCTCTTATGTCCGTGCTTGGTCGATGCTACGTACTATACACACGTATAGAGAGGACTAGACACGCTAGCTAGCTACTAAGCAAATGAAGGAAACAGAAGATCGTCATGAACATATATGCATACAGAGAGAAGTGATATCAACCACCTCTCCTTCTCCGAGAGATTGGTCGAACAACAAGTTCTCGTATATCTATCCGACACTACCGGCTACATATATACAATAATTATCTCTTACAAATATAATCATACGGACTCATGGTCCACATAGTATTCTCCGTCTTCAGTGATCACGTGGTCAAGAAAGAATGCCGCCAATTCCTCTTGAATTGCTCGCATGCGAGCTGGTGCTAGGAGTTCATCCCGCTTCCGAAACATCTAATTTGAAGAAGGGGGTCAATACATATATATATGAATGAATGGAACTCAACACAAATGATGGTAATAAAATAAAATTGTGAATGTTGTTATTTACGTACTTCATGTTGTTCGTCAGTGTAGCCTCGCTCACAGGTCGTGTGGCGGATGGACTCGCAAACATAGTATCCACAGAAATCATTCCCTTTTTCCTGCCACAACCACTTTACAAGAAATAGAGGTCAATCAAATAGATAAGCAAGAATGCCAAATCAATAGGAGATGCGCGGAACATGCTACTATAGTACTTACTTTCGGGTGTCTAAATTGCAGCTTCTTCGGGAGTCCTGGAGCTTTTTTGGAGAATTTTTTCCAAACCCTGCCAGACAAAGAAAACAATTACTTGATATATCAAGAAATGAACAAAGTTGCTGATATGGTGGATAATGATCGATTTAACTTACTTCTCGAGCATTTGAGTCATGTCCACATAGTCCTGGGGATCTTTTCGTTTTGAGTCTAAGACAGTTACTAGTCCCTGCTCAAGCTTAATCTCTAGGAGAATATAGTGGTAACTGCACACACATGCATAACACATCAATTACATTACTATAACCTTGACTAATATATATAAGGGAAACCGAATACGCACAAGACAGTAACACTCACTTGAAGTTGTAAGGAAAGAGTATTATATCTTTGTTTTCATTTATTACCAACGATCGTAGCAAGTTGGCCTCGGTATCTGTGACATGAAATTTAACCTGAGTTGCATCTATGAGATATGTGTTAATGAACCCAATATCACCGACTTGTCTTTTCTTCAATTCGGCGATCTTCAATCTGCATAATATAGTGAGGATGATTATAAATACATGCAATGAAAGAGCTGAGTTATATAGAGAGACTTAATGATAGAAGTAGTACTACTTACAGACAGTAGCAGGTGACCGTTGTTTTATCGAGGGCGAATTGATTGAAAAATTGAAAGAACTCCTCAAATGGAACAGGCAACAGTTCAATTCCAACGAGGTCATGCTCCTTTTTAACTTTCACATACAAAGTACTCCTCCCCCAGAGTCGCTGCAGATTTTCAAGTACCAATCATGCAATCTTCGCATCATCGTTGATAGAGATCTTTCATATTTGACGAGAGGCTTCCCGTACTCGTATCTTTGTATCTGCACCTCCATGGGTTCATAATGTACATCGTCGGGCAGGTAATCGGCAAGATTGCTATAACCGGGCACCATCCTCGGATCATTAGCGACGTTGTCGCTAGGCACCTTGAGCGGGGGGCACGATTGCTTCGCTTTTTCGCCGAGCTGGACAATTTGTTTCCCAGCTCGTCGTTCTTTCAGCCTTTGATCACTGAGAGTACTTCCCGACCGCTCCGCTTCGGCAAATTCCTTTCCAATAATGCGCTCATAGTTTCCTTTCGGCGGAGACTTGGGTGGTTTTGTCAGGGCAGCCAGAGTGCGCTTCGCTTTCACCGGATCTACCTTCTCCTTCGGAGGTGGATGTCTCTTTGCTTTCAACCCTTGAAACCAGTCATCCACTTTGGTTCACGCGATCTTCGAGTTCTCCTTCGGGGTCCTCTCATATGGTAACTTCTCTGGAGTCTTCAAAGAAGGACCGAATCTGTATGTCCTCCCGCCTCTGGCTGTACTGCTAGACGCCGGCCGAGCAGACGGAGCGGCTACCTTCTTTACTTGCTTACGAGGCGGAGGAGAAGGACTACGACGCGCCGGAGCAGCCGGAGCGGCGGCAGGTCTCTTCCGCCCTTGCTGACGAGGCGGAGAAGGAGGAGGCTGGCTGCTCGGGCGCGTCGGCACGGGCGGAGAAGGAGGAGGCTGGCTACTCGGGCGCGTCGGCACGGGCGGAGAAGGAGGCGGAGTGCCGCCACGCGCCGGAGAAGGAGCCGGTCGAGTGCCCTGATCGTCACTCACCGGAGGAGGAGGCGGTGGAGGAGGCGGAGTGCCCTGACTCGCTGGAGGAGGAGGCGGTGGAGGAGGCGGAGTGCCCTGACTTGCCGGAGGAGGAGGAGGAGGCGGAGGCGTCCTGTTCGGAAGGTTGATGAGCTCCTTCCGCCATAGGCATGGAGTCTTCAGAGCAGACCCTAGCCTAGTCTCCCCTTCACCGGTAGGGTGGTTAAGCTGGAGGTCCTCAAATCCCTCCGTTATTTCATCCACCATCACCCTAGCATATCCTTCTGGAATCGGCCGGCAGTGAAAAGTTGCGCCGGGTTCAGTAGGATAAACAGAGCCAACAGCCGCCTTGACCTTCAAATTCATCCATTGCGTCATAAGCTGGCAATTTTGAGACTCCGTGATAGCATCCACGGGATAGCTGGCAGGAGCCGTCAAGGCATGCTCCGGCTGAAGCAGCTCGGTGGAAGCCACGCTGCTTCTTCGCTGAGATGGCGGGGTAGCTTCGGGGGAAGCTTCGGCAGTACGTTTGCTGCGATTTGCTTCTCGTTCCTCTATCGCTTGTACCCTTGCTTGCAGCGCCTGCATTTGGGTCTGCTGCACTTTTTTCCTCCTCTCATGGAATTTGTAACCGCCTGCGTCCGAAAACCCAACCTTGCACGGAATGGAGCCTGGCGTGCCTTGTGTCCGTCTAGGGTGCTCAGGATTCCCGAGGGCCATTGTGAGCTCGTCGTTCTCTCTGTCTGGAAAGAACGTCCCTTGCTGCTCTGCTTCGATATACTGCTGAAGCTTCCTGACAGGTAAGTCCATTTGATCGTTCGTCCAAATGAACTTCCCTGTTACAGGGTCCGAGGTTCCGCCAGCCCCGAAGAACCAAGTCCGGCAACGGTCTGGCCAGTTAATTGTCTCTGGTTCGATCCCTTTATCAACCATATCATTCTCAGTCTTGGCCCACTTAGGCCGGGCTACGAGGTAGCCACCCGACCCCGTGCGATGGTGATGCTTCTTCTTCGCAGCATTTTGCTTGTTTGTCGCCAACATCTTCTTACTCTTTTCTGATTTCTTGTGGGCCACAAATGCGGGCCAGTGATCTCTGATCTTCTCATATCTGCCCTTGAATTCTGGTGTCTCATTATTTTCGACAAACTTATTCATATCTTTCTTCCACCTCCTGAATAGTTCTGCCATCCTCTTAAGAGCAAAAGACTTGATTAATTGCTCTTTAACTGGCTTCTCTGGATTATCCTCTGGCGGTAGGGTGAAATTTGACTTCAGCTCAGTCCAAAGATCATTTTTCTGCATATCATTGACATAAGATACCTCAGGGTCTTCTGTAGCCGGCTTAAACCATTGCCGGATGCTGATCGGGATCTTGTCCCTAACCAAAACCCCGCACTGAGCAACAAATGCGCTCTTTGTCCGGAGGGGTTCAATCGGTTGGCCGTCGGGCGCGATTGCTATGATCTCAAACTTTTCATCCGAGCTCAACTTTTTCTTCGGGCCTCGTCTCTTTACCGAAGTTGTGCTCGATCCGGAGGGCTAGAAAAAAGAACAAAGACTAAATTAATATGTGTACATACCAAAACAATGAATGCATCAATTAGCTAGTCAGCAGAAGCTTAACTAATATATATACCTGGCCGGACTCGGTTCGGTCACCGGAGACGTCATCACGGTCTCCTTCTTGCACCGGCATTGGGTAACTGAAGCCGTCCTCACGGTCTCCTTCTTGCACCGGCATTAGGTCGCCGGAGCCATGATAATCATAGCCAGCTGCTTCCAGACCATCGGTGTCATTGAGAAACAACGAGCAGATGGCATCACTTCCTCGTGCGATTATGTCCCCCAACAACTCTTCTTGTACTTCGTCTCGGGCGGTGTCCATAGTTTCTACAAATATTGACAACATGGCAATTATTATTCAAACATGACAGATGGATATATTAGTGGCAAACGTAGAACTAATATTAATTAGTGGCCTCGACACTGCTTCTCTAGGGTTTGGGGTTGCCTCGACGCTGCTTCTCTAGGGTTTGGGGTGGCGTCGACAATGCTTCAAGGATAAAAAAAGAAGAGGAAGAAGAAAAAAAGAGGAGAAGAAAGAATAGAGGAGTTGTTACTCCTCTATTCTTTCTTCTCCTCTTTTTTTCTACTTCTTCCTCTTTTTTTTATCGGGAACGAGGGTCGTCGAGGGTCACCAAGTGGTAGAGGAAACCCTAAATAGCAAGTATCATGGGTGTGAGATACATGTGGCCGTCGGTGTCGGACACTACATCCACGCCCCACAAGCCCCACAAGTGACGTGGGCGTCGAAGCCCGCGCCACTTGTCGGACGTGGATGTAGTGTCCGACACCGACGGTACATGTATCTCACACCGACGATACTTTCTATTTAGGGTTTCTCCTCTACCGCTCGGCGACCCTCGACGACCCTCATTCCCGATAAAAAAAGAGGAAGAAGAAGAAAAAAAAGAGGAGAACAAAGAATAGAGGAGATCTTCTCCTCTATTCTTTCTTCTCCTCTTCTTTTTTCTTATTCCTCTTCTTTTTTATCCTCTTCTTCCTCTCATGTTCGACAACCCTCGACCCCTCGGCGACCCTAGACCCCCCGAACCCTCGACGACCCTGGAACCCTCGACCCCTAGACGACCCTGGAACCCTCGACCCTCGATCCCTTGACCCTATAGAACCCTCGAACCCTCGACCCTCTACCCTAGTTCCTGATTCTATTTTCTCTTCTTCTCCACTATTCCTTTCTTCTTCTCCTCTTCTTTTTCTTCTTTTTTCTTCTTCTTATTTATTTCTCCTTTTCTTTATCTCCTCTTGTTCTTTCTTTCCTCTTCTTATTTTCTTCTTTCCTATCCTTCTTTTCCTTCCTTTCTTAATATCACTTAGCAAATTTTGCAACGATAGGGAGGGGGTGCTCCCGTGGTCTAAAATCCGTCTATGCACGATAGAAAATTCTGAAAAAAAATACATCTATTATCCCTCAACGTCCCGCCTGATCATGAACAAAAAAAATCTGTGAATTAAAAAAACATCATGTTCTATGAACAAAAAAACATTATATTTCATCCACATTCGTGCATACATCATATATGGGATCATCTATGAAAAAAACATCATATTCTATAACAAAATCATTACATATATATAAAAAACAAGCATATATATATATATAAAACAAGCATCTATCTTTTGCATATATACATGAACGTATATATACACAGAGAACATATATACATACAATCATATACTCACACATATACATATAATCTGAAAAAAACACCATATATACATGAAAAAACAGATCGGGGGGGGCAGCGCCGGCCTGACAGGGCAGTGGCGGCTGGGCGCGCGCGGCGCCAGCGCAGGGCAGGGGCGGCGCACGGCAGCCGCGCAGGGCAGGGGCGGCGGCGCGGCAGTCGTGCAGGACAGGGGCGCAGGGGCGCGGGACGGGAGGGGCTGTGCTCACAGGGGGCGGCGGCGACGGTGAAGGCGATCAACCTGAAGGCGTCGGTGGCAGCAGCGACGGCGAAGGCGAGAAGCCTGATGGCGTCGGTGGCAATGGCGACGAGGAGGATCAGGGGCGTCGGGCGGCGACGGCGACGAGGAGGAGCAGGGGGCGTCGGGGGAGAAGTGGGTGATTTGGTCGGAAACTGCTAAGTGCTGTATATATAGCAAGAGCATTGGTCCCGGTTCGTGAAACCAGCCGGGACTAATGCCACCTTTAGTCCCGGTTGGTGCCACCAACCGGGACCAAAGGCCTCTTTTCAGCAGCCCAAAGGGCAGGAAGCGGCGGCCTTTGGTCCCGGTTGGTGGCACCAACCGCGTCGAAAGTTTAGTCCCACCTCACTAGTTGAGAGGGGTGCGCAGTGGTTTATAAGCCCCACTGCCGCACCCCTCTCGAGCTCCTCTCCATTGCAGGCTTACGGGCCTAATTGTCACTGCTATGCCTGTGGGCCTACTGGGCCTCCTGCGGGCCTGAATCCTGGCCCTTGGATGGGTTTCTAGTCGTATTCAGGCTGTGGGGGCCTAGTAGGTGGCATTTTTTTGTTTTTTTGTTGCTTTATTTATTTTCTTTTGTTTTTTGCTTTATTTTTTAATTATTTATGCTTTTAGTTTTAGAAAAATTATAAACTTTTTGTTAATGCCATTAGTTTTCAAATTTAAAAACACTTTTTTGTTTTTTTTGTTTTCTTTGTTGCTTTATTTATTTTATTTTGTTTCTACTTACAACAAAATACTTATTGTTGCTATTTTTTCCAGTTTTTTTGTTTTGTTTTCTGCATTATTTATTTTCTTTTGTTTTTTTCTTTATTTTTTTATTATGTTTGCTTTTAGTTTTAGAAAAATTATAAACTTTCTGTTAGTGCCATTAGTTTTCAAATTTGAAAACACTTTTTTAGTTTTTTTGTTTTCTTTGTTGCTTTATTTATTTTATTTTGTGATTAACTTTACTATAAAAATAGTTTTTTCCTGTTTTTTTGATTTGTTTTTGGCATTATTTATTTTCTTTTGTCTTTTGCTTTAATTTTTAATTCTGTTTGCTTTTAGGTTAGCAAAATTATAAACTTTCTGTTAGTGCCATTAGTTTTAGAAAAATTATAAACTTTCTGTTAGTGCCATTAGTTTTCAAATTTGAATAGTTAAAATTTGAATTCTTTGAAAATTGTTTGAATCACAAGTTTGTGATTAACTTACTAAAAAAATGAGAATAGATGCGCTTATAGAGAAAATTCAACCTAAATTCCTAGTAAATTTCTATGAATTTCAGAGAAATTCACTATGAATTTAGGTTAAACCACTAGTAGAAAATGGGCCATTAGTACCGGTTTGTAAGGGCCTTTAGTGCCGGTTATGGAATCGGCACTAACATTTCGGCACTAAAGGCCCCCCCCTTTAGTACCGGTTCGGCACGAACCGGCGCTAAAGTGCCACCACGTGACGTGAGCTCGCGCCCTGGTACGGGGGACCGGTACTAAAGGTTTTTTTTTGAATTTTTTTTTGAAAATTTTGGAAATTTTTTTTGATTTTTTTTGATTTTTAATTTTTCTGAATTATTTGGTGTTACCAACCGGTACTAAAGGTTTTTTTTTGAATTTTTTTTTTGAAAATTTTGGAAATATTTTTTGATTTTTTTTTATTTTTAATTTTTCTGAATTATTTGATGATTTAGTCTCTAATCACCTCTCTTAACTGCTCAAGTGTGGATCACTCATTCCAAATCATCTAACTTCCCGACCGGTCACCCATCCCTCTCACTACCCCAGCCCGAGCACGCTTAACTTTCAGGTTCTATTCTCTTTCATTTCCTGACAATAGTAAGATGTCAATCCTATTACCGCTCAGGAGTTTAGCTTGAGCATGAAGTCACACATTTCACCGTTTGAGTTTGAAACTATTATTCTAAAAAATAGTAATTATTTAGTAACGCTAATATTTCTTGAATAAGTTTGACCATAGTTTGACCACAGTTTGACCATAGTTTGACCAGATTTGACCAAAATTCAAAAAATTGAAATAATTATTTAGTAACACTAATATTCTAGAATAATTAGTTTGACCATTGTTTGACCACAGTTTGCCCACTGTTTGAATATTTTTCAATTTTTTCCACTCTAGATCTTAAAAGCCCCGTAACTTTTTTTCTATTAGGTTTTTGAGGATTTTGCAAATGTTTAACGGGGTTCCGAGTTAGTATGCAAAAGTTATGCCCATTTTTACAAATTTCATAGAGATTTTGCAAATAAAGTCAAAATTCACATTTGCAAATTTTCCCAACAACTAGACCACATATCACATGAGAAACTTATTTTCTTTTCTTTTTTTGACATTTCCATTATTTTCTTTTATTTTTTTTAAGACTGAAAAGGCGATCCAACGGGGGGGGGGGGGTAGAGTTTGAAAATGGGACCTTTAGTACCGGTTTGTGCCACGAACTGGTACTAAAGGTGATCGTGGGGCCCCGGCTTGACGCCAGCCTGCCACCACCCCTTTAGTGCCGGTTCGTGCCACGAACCGGTACTAAAGGTTCAACACGAACCGGCATTAATGCAAATCCGTTCGAACCGGCACTAATGGTACCATTAGTACCGGCTCAAATACAAACCGGCACTAATGTGCTTCACGTTTGACCCTTTTTCTACTAGTGAACTTTTTTCTCTATTAGGGCATCTATTTTCACTTTGAGAGGAGCTCAACAAGGCAGAGAGGGAAGGGCTTATAAACCGGTGTGAGCCCCCTTCGGTTGGCGAGGTGGGACTAAACTCTGCCCGCAACGAGGACCAACCCTTTAGTCCCGGTTTGTGGCACAAACCGGGACTAATGGTCATGGGCCAGGGGCGAGGAGCAAAATTATAAACTTTCTGTTAGTGCCATTAGTTTTAGAAAGTTGAAAGTTGAAAGTTGGTTTGGGCCAGGGACTAATGGTCATGGTATTACGAGGGCCGAACCATACGACATGAAAGCATTTCAAATGAACTCTGAAAAAGTTGAAAGTTGGCATGGTATCATAATTTCACCCACATAGCATGTGCATGTACAAAACGGACAATGGTAGCATGTTCGTGTGTTACAAAGTTGGCATGGTATCATCATAATAGTTGCGGGAGAAAGTCTTTACTTTTTCTTCGCTTGTGTCATTTGCTTATTGCGCCGTAACCATGGATATTCTTCATTGTTTATCAGGATGCTTGGGTCAGCCTTGACATTGAAGGGAGGAATTTCATGAAACTTTTCATAATCTTCAGACATGTCTGTCTTGCCGTCCACTCCCAGGATGTCCCTTTTTCCTGAAAGAACTATGTGGCGCTTTAGCTCATCGTATGATGTATTCGCTTCCTTATCTTTTCTTTTTCTCGTTTTGGTAGACATGTCCTTCACATAGATAACCTGTGCCACATCATTGGCTAGGACGAACGGTTCGTCAGTGTACCCAAGAATTTTCAGATCCACTGTTGTCATTCCGTACTATGGGTCTACCTGTACCCCGCCGCCTAACAGATTGACCCATTTGCACTTAAACAAAGGGACCTTAAAATCAGGTCCGTAGTCAAGTTCCCATATGTCCACTATGTAACCATAATATGTGTCCTTTCCGCTCTCGGTTGCTGCATCAAAGCGGACACCGCTGTTTTGGTTGGTACTCTTTTGATCTTGGGCGATCATGTAAAATGTATTCCCATTTATCTCGTATCCTTTGTAAGTCAATACAATCAAAGATGGTCCCCTGGACAAAAAGTAGAACTCATCACAAACAGTGTTGTCACCTCTGAGACGTGTTTCCAACCAACTGCTGAAAGTCCTGATGTGTTCACATTTAATCCAGTCGTCGCACTGCTCCGGGTGTTTGGAGCGCAGACTGTTCTTGTGTTCATCGACATACGGGGTCACCAAGGTAGAGTTCTGTAGAACTGTGTAGTGTGCTTGAGACCAAGAATATCCGTCCCTGCATATTATTGAGTCTCTTCCAAGAGTGCCTTTTCCAGTCAGTCTCCCCTCATACCGCGATTTAGGGAGACCTATCTTCTTAAGGCCAGGAATGAAGTAAACACAAAACCCGATAACATCCTCTGTTTGATGGCCCATGGAGATGCTTCCTTCTGGTCTAGCGTGGTTACAGACATATTTCTTTAGGACTCCCAAGAACCTCTCAAAGGGGAACATATTGTGTAGAAATACGGGCCCAGGATGACAATCTCATCGACTAGATGAACTAGGACGTGCGTCATGATATTGAAGAAGGATGGTCGGAACACCAGCTCGAAACTGACAAGACATTGCGCCACATCACTCCTTAGCCTTGGTACGATTTCTGGATCGATCACCTTCTGAGAGATTGCATTGAGGAATGGACATAGCTTCACAATGGCTAATCAGACGTTTTCCGGTAGAAGCCCCCTCAATGCAACCGGAAGCAGTTGCGTCATAATCACGTGGCAGTCATGAGACTTTAGGTTCTGAAACTTTTTCTCTGGCATATTTATTATTCCCTTTATATTCGACGAGAAGCCAGTCGTGACCTTCATACTGAGCAGGCATTCAAAGAAGATTTCTTTCTCTTCTTTCGTAAGAGCGTAGCTGGCATGACCTTTATACTGCTTCGGAGGCATGCCGTCTTTTTCGTGCAAACGTTGCAGGTCCTCCCGTGCCTCAGGTGTATCTTTTGTCTTCCCATACACGCCCAAGAAGCCTAGCAGGTTCACGCAAAGGTTCTTCGTCACGTGCATCACGTCGATTGAGGAGCGGACCTCTAGGTCTTTCCAGTTGGGTAGGTCCCAAAATATAGATTTCTTCTTCCACATGGGTGCGTGTCCCTCAGCGTCATTCGGAACAGCTAGTCCACCGGGACCCTTTCCAAAGATTATGTAGTGTAAATCATTGACCATAGCATGTACGTGATCACCGGTACGCATGGCGGGCTTCTTTCGGTGATCTGCTTCGCCTTTGAAATGCTTGCCTTTCTTTCGACATTGATGGTTGGTCGAAAGAAATCGACGATGGCCCAAGTACACATTCTTCCTGCATTTGTCCAGGTATATACTTTCAATGTCATCTAAACAGTGCGTGCATGCGTGGTATCCTTTGTTTGTCTGTCCTGAAAGGTTACTGAGAGCGGGCCAATCGTTGATGGTCACGAACAACAACGCCTTAAGGTTAAATTCCTCCTGTCTGTGCTCATCCCACGTACGTACACCGTTTCCATTCCACAGTTGTTAAAGTTCTTCAACTAATGGCCTTAGGTACACATCAATTTTGTTGCCGGGTTGCTTAGGGCCTTGGATGAGAACTGGCTCATAACCCCTATTTCTCCGTGCCTCGTCCAAACATTATAGTGTGGCATGAAACCCTTGTAAAGCAGGTGGGAGTGAAGGATTTTCCGGTTAGAGTAAGACCTCGTATTCCCACATTCAGTGCATGGACAACACATAAAACCATTCTGCTTGTTTGCCTCAGCCGCATCGAGAAACTCATGCACACCCTTAATGTACTCGCAGGTGTGTCTGTCACCGTACATCCATTGCCGGTTCATCTGCGTGCATTATATATAATTAAGTGTCCAAATTAATAGAAGTTCATCATCACATTAAAACCAAAGTGCATACATAGTTCTCATCTAACAACATATAGCTCTCCAGAGCATCTAATTAATTAAACCATACATTGAAACTATGTAAAACATTTCAATGTGAAAACAAATGCGATCATAATCGCAACCAAGGTAACAATTGATCCAACGGCATAATGATACCAAGCCTCGGTATGAATGGCATATTTTCTAATATTTCTAATCTTCAAGCGCATTGCATCCATCTTGATCTTGTGATCATCGACGACATCCGCAACATGCAACTCCAATATCATCTTCTCCTCCTCAATTTTTTTATTTTTTCCTTCAACAAATTGTTTTCTTCTTCAACTAAATTTAACCTCTCGACAATAGGGTTGGTTGGCATTTCCGATTCACATACATCCTACATAAATAAAATCTATGTCACGTTGGTCGGCATAATTTTCATAAACAATAAATGAACCAATAGTTATAAAGATAATATATATACCACATCCGAATCATAGACAGGACGAGGGCCGATGGGGGCGGATACCAAAACCATCACACTATATAAGATGCAATAATAAAAGTAAGAAAATAATACAAGTATCTATGTAAACATACAAGTAAGAATATTTTTCCTTTCAGAAAGAAGATAAGAACAAGAGGCTCACCACGGTGGTGCCGGCGATGAGCTCGGCGCGGGTGATCGACGACGGTGAAGACGGGGACGGGGCGTGACGGACCGCTAAACCCAGACAAATATTATGGAAAATGGAGCTTGGAGGTCGAGCTTGGAGAGGAGAAAGCTTAAGTAGTGTGGCTCGGGCTTTCCATCGAACACCTTGTGTGCATAGGAGGTGAGCTAGAGCACCACCAAGCCCTCTCCCCCTCGGCCAGAGAAAAACAGAGCACTGGGGTGCTCTGCTCGCGAGCGAGGGGTATATATAGGCACCTCATTGGTCCTGGTTGGTGACATGAGCCGGGACTAAAGGGGAGCCTTTGGTCCCGGTTCAAGCCACCAACCGGGACCAATGGTGGTGGGCCAGAAGCGAGGCCCATTGGTCCCAGTTCATCCCACCAACCGGGACCAAAAGGTCCAGATGAACCGGGACCAATGGCCCATGTGGCCCGGCCGCCCCCCTGGGCTCATGAAGCGGGACCAATGCCCACATTGGTCCCGGTTCTGGACTGAACCGGGACTAATGGGCTGACCTGGCCTGAACCAAAGCCCTGTTTTCTACTAGTGTACCCGAGATCCGCCGGTTTTGACACAGACATTGGTGGTTTCATTGAGAGTTCCTCTATGTCGTCATCGTTAGGCTGGATGGCTCCTTCAATCATCGATAGCGATGCAGTCCGGGGTGAGACTTTTCTCCTCGGACGGATCTTTGTATCCGGCGGCTCTGCACTACGGGCCAACTCGCTTGGCCAGCTGGAGCAGATCGAGAGTTACGCCCCTGGCCACCAGGTCAGGTTTGGAAGCTTAAACTACACGGCCGACATCTGCGGAGACTTGATCTTCGATGGATTTGAGCCCCTACCGAGTGCACTGCACGGTCACGATGAGCACGATTTAGCTCTACCATCGGTCAGTGTTCAGGAGACCGCACCGGCAACCGCTCCGACCCTCACTTCGGAGCCAATTGCGCCATCCATGGACGGGTGGATAGACCCCGCCACGGAGGACGCATTCTTAGCGGTGATCGAGCCGAATATCGTCCTTACCCTTCACAAGAGCCGTGACGCCGAACTGCCGGATTCTTCCCCGGCCACGGACTTCGAACCGCCTGCGCCCGTGCCTATCGAATCCAACTGGGCGCCGATCATGGAGTTCACCTCCGTGGATATCCTTCAGCACTCGCCCTTTGGCGACATACTGAACTCATTAAGGTCTCTCTCCTTGTCAGGAGAGTCCTGGCCGAACTATGGCCGGCCAGATCGGGATGCGGACGACGAAGAAATTCGCCGCCCACCCACCACCCACTTAGTAGCCACTGTCGACGATTTGACCGACATGCTCGCCTTCGACTCCAAAGACATCGACGGTATGGACGACGATGTAGGAGACGAACAGGAGCCACTACCCACAGGGCACTGGACGCCCACTTCATCATATGATGTATACATGGTGGACACACCCAAAGAAAACGACGACGAGGAACGGAAGGACACAGCGAAGGATCGTTCCCTCGAGAAGCAGTCAAAGCGGCAGCGTAAGCGCCACTCCAAATCTCGCCTCGGCAGAAGCAACGATCATACAGACCCAGCGATAGAGCAGGGTGAGCTAGCGGACGGCAAACACGGCATTAAACCACCATCCGACCACGGCAACATGGGGAATCAAACCGAACAACCTGACTCCATCGAAGATAACAGTCCGGATGACATCACACCGGACAGGCACACGGAGCAACAGAATACCGATCAAAGGCTTGTTGCCATTGCGAGGAGTCTGAAAAAGCAGAAGCAAAGGCTCAGGGCTGCACAAGACACACTCAGAATTAGATGGAGTGAAGTACTCAACACTGCAGCAAAGTACGGCGGTAGTCGCCACACAAAGAGCTACCCGAAGCGAAAGCTGCTACCTGAATTCGATGCGGAGGCCTTAGATCCCCCGCAATCAAAAAGGAAAACATCCATCTGGTCGGATAGATGACCTCGTGGCCAACATAGAGAGGCAAACGACGCTTCACACAAGCGAATACGTGATACACGTGAGGGCTCGCATCAAAAGGACGTCGCAACCAGATCCATCTACGGGCCAAGCAAGCGCGCTCCAGCACACAATGCAACACAACAAAAATCTGAACACCACGGTACACCCAAATACAGGGGTGCCGCACACCACCTATGTTTCACCAACGAGGTGCTGGACCATGGATTTCCAGAGGGATTCAATGTGACGCCCCGAGACCGATGTGCCAGGTGTCTTCCAGTTATTCGTTGTTGTTTGCCTTGTCTTTGCTTGCGTGTCATGCATTGCATATCATGTCATCATGTGCATTGCATCATCATGTTTTAAAACTTGCATTCGTCCGGGTTCTCTGAGTTCCGTGTGTTGTCCGTTCTGAGCCCACACACACTTGCATGCGCCCGCGGCAGGTCTGAAATATTATTTTACAAGTGGACGGAAATGTTCCCAGAATGGGTTGAAAGTTGGCGTGTGGTCTTGTTATAGTGTAGATAGACCGCCTGTCAAGTTTAATCGCATTCGGAGTTTGTTTGATAGCCCAACCGTTAAACTATAGCGGCATTATAGCCGGGCAAACATCGGACGTTTTCGGTCTCCGGAAACAGATGCCAGGCCCTCTCTCTCTCTCTTCTCTCCTCTCATTCTGAGGCCTTCTGCACAGCCCAGCTAGGCCTACCTATCGCCCCTCTCGATCGGATCCGTCGGATCGCGATCGGAGGCTCCAAAAACCCCTCCTCACCTCCTAACCCTAGCTTATGTCTATATATAGACATCCCACCTTCCAAATATGGACTAACCCAAGCCTACCCTATCCCTAGCCCTACTCCCACCTCGCAGCCGCCGTCCCCCACCTCCGTTTTCGTGCAGGCCACCTCGTCCCTGCCACTTGGCGTGTAGCCATTGGCTGCGCGGCCACCCCGCACCGCCCGTGGCCAATCGGAGGAGGCCACATCGCCCCTCAGCCTCCACAACCACCATGGCCCTCCAGGCCCATCCGCAGGCCCGCCAGGCCCATCCGCCATCCCATGCGCCGCCCCACCGACGACCTCGAGCGCCAACGCCACCCAGGCCCAACCCCGTCACCACCTCGCCGCCCGGATCCACTCCACCACCTCGGCGTTTGCACGCCTCCCGCTCCGCGCCCGCACCTCGCCATCTTGCTGCTGCCCGCACAATCGAAGGTCTGCCGGACCCGTGACTAGGTCACTGCCGAGCCTCCTCGCGACCAAGAACGGAACCCCGGTGACCTCCCGTGCTCGGATCTGGCCGCCCCGACGCCTCTGCTCGCGGATCCGGCGAGCCCCATTCGTATCACGCCACCTCCGCTCCTCCCTGCCATCGTCAGCGCCACCGCCAACCTCCCTTCTCGTGCGGGAGCATGAGGACGACGAGCACACCTCGCTCGCCTGGGCCAGCCGGCCTCGTTGGCCCAACCACAGCCCAGCGCCTCCCCAGCCCACTGCGCAGCTGGCCCAGCGCACCAGCCTCTGCACCGAGCGGGCTTTAGCCCACTAGGTGAGGCCAACCCCAGCGCCCAGCCGCCCCTGTTGCGGTCCAGCTCTTGTTTTTTTCAGTTCGGTGAATTTATCTATTTTTCCAGAGACAACAGTTTTGCAGAAAACCCCTTCATGATCATGCATATTGTAACTCACAAACGATGCATCATATTAAAATAAACTTAATATGAAAAATGCTTAGAATTGCATCTAGTTTCATAATATGTCATTTTCACCCATGTTTAAAATGTTTAATTTGCTGTTTGTTTAAATTTGCTCCCATGCCATGCTAAAATGATTTATTTCATAACTAAATAACCGTAACTCGGATTTTAATAAACTTTATATGTAAATGGGGTAGAAAAATGCCTAGTTTAACATGGTGGCTTCACTTTGCATGTTTAACAACTATAAAATTATGTTTAGGGCAGAACCGCACCAAATCTAAAATAGGCATATGGGGCTTTACCGGAATTGTTGTTCGTTGTTTTCGGCCTCATTTAAACTTGCCTAGATAGGTAGTTTTGTTTTGTTTCACCTCTTGGCATGCTAACAACATTTAATCTTGTTGGGTACATAAACGAGAGAGAACTAAATAAGTCATGTGGTGTTTTCTTCAATATGCAACGGAGTTGCATATTGAGCTCCACTTAATTTGTAGGATTGTTTGTACATCTTGCCATGCCATGCATATTTAACCCGGACATGCATCATACTTGATTGTGCATCATGCCATGTTTATGTGATGGTTGTTTACTATGTTGTGTGCTTCTTTTCCGGTGTTTGCTTCTTCGGGTTGGTTCCGTTAACGTCGTATTGTGAGGATTCGTTCGACTACATCCGTTTGTCTTCTTCATGGACTCGTTCTTCTTCCTTGCGGGATTTCAGGCAAGATGATCATACCCTCGAAATCACTACTATCTTTGCTTTGCTAGATGCTCGCTCTTTTGCTATGCCTATGCCGCGATACCTACCACTTGCTTATCATGCCTCCCATATTGTTGAACCAAGCCTCTAACCCACCTTGTCCTAGCAAACCATTGTTTGGCTATGTTACCGCTTTGCTCAGCCCCTCTTATAGCGTTGTTAGTTGCAGGTGAAGATTGAAGTTCGTTCCTTGTTGGAACATGGAGATGTTGTTCCTTGTTGGAACATGTTTACTTGTTGGGATATCACAATATCTCTTATTTAATTAATGCATCTATATATTTGGTAAAGGGTGGAAGGCTCGGCCTTATGCCTGGTGTTTTGTTCCACTCCTGCTGCCCTAGTTTCTGTCATATCGGTGTTATGTTCCCGGATTTTGCGTTCCTTACGCAGTTGGGTTATAATGGGAACCCCTTGACAGTTCGCCTTTAGTAACGCTCTTCCAGCAATGCCCAACATTGGTTTTACCATTCGCCACCTAGCCTGTTTTTTCCCTTGGGTTTCGCGGACTCAAGGGTCATCATTATTTTACCCCCCCCCCCCCCGGGCCAGTGCTCCTCTGAGTGTTGGTCCAACCTGTCAGCTGCCGGTGACCACCAGGGGCAACTCTGGGCTGGCCTACCCGTACCTAGGACAATCTGAGTGTGCCCTGAGAAAGAGATATGTGCAGCTCCTATCAGGATTTGTCGGCACATTCGGGCGGTGTTGCTGGTTTAGTTTTACCCTATTGAAATGTCTTGTTGTACCGGGATACCGAGTCTGATCGGAATGTCTCGGGAGGAGGTCTATTCCTTCATTGACCGTGAGAGCTTGTGATGGGCTAAGTTGGGACACCCCTATAGGGATTTGAACTTTCGAAAGCCGTGCCCGCGGTTATGGGCCGATGGGAATTTGTTAATGTCTGGTTGTAGATAACCTGAACTTGACCTTAATTAAAATGAATCAACAGCGTGTGTCACCGTGATGGTCTCTTTCCGGCGGAGTCCGGGAAGTGAACACGGTTGTTGGAGTTATGCTTGATGTAGGTTGTTTAGGATCACTTCTTGATCATACTTTCTCGAACGTGCTTTGCCTTCTCTTCTCGCTCTCATTTGCGTATGTTAGCCACCATATATGCTAGTCGCTTGCTGCAGCTCCACCTCATACTTTTACCTTACCCATAAGCTTAAATAGTCTTGATCGCGAGGGTGCGTGATTGCTGAGTCCCTGTGGCTCACAGATACTTCCAAAACCAGTTTGCAGGTGCCGATGAGTCCTTGCAGATGACGCAACCAAGCTCGGGAGGAGCTCGATGAAGATCTTGTCCTTTGTGTTGTTTCGTTCTAGTTGGTCAGTAGTGGAGCCCAGTTGGGTCGATCGGGGACCTTTGTCGCATTTGGGGTTCTTCTTTTATTTTGGTTCCATAGTCGGACCTTGTTTGTATTTGGATGATGTAATGCTTTATTCATGTAATTGTGTGAAGTGGCGATTGTAAGCCAACTATGTATTTCTTTTCCCTTATTGTATTACATGGGTTGTTTGCGAAGATTACCTCACTTGCGACATTGCTTTCAATGCGGTTATGCCTCTAAGTCATGCTTCGACACGTGGGAGATATAGCCGCATCGAGGGCGTTACATTCAAACCCGTAAACATAGAGGCGTACGACGGAACAAGAGACCCTGGGGTCTGGATTGAGGACTACATCCTCCATATCCACATGGCTCAAAGGGCCAGCTCAACACTGGCATAAAAGCCTCCCCGAAAACTCCATTGGAAGCTGGGAAGAGCTCGAAGACGCTTTTTGGGCAAATTTTCAAGGGACCTATGTCCGACCACCGGATGCAGACGATTTAAGTCATATAACTCAACAGCCCGAAGAGTCAGCCCGAAAGCTTTGGAACAGGTTTCTCACTAAAAAGAACCAAATAGTTGACTGTCCGGACGCTGAAGCCTTAGCAGCTTTCAAGCACATCGTTCAAGACGAATGGCTTGCCAGACACCTCAGCCAAGAAAAGCCGAGAACAATGGCAGCATTAACAAGCCTCATGACCCGCTTTTGCGCGGGCGAGGATAGCTAGTTAGCCCGATGCAAGACCAGCAACCCAAGTACATCCGCAGTCAGGGACGGAAACGGGAAGCCACGACGCAGCAAAAACAAGCACTGGAATAAAAAAGACAGCCCAAAGAGCACGGCGGTAAACGCCGGATTCAGAAGCTCTCGGCCAGGTCAGCAAAAGCTGCCCTCCAAAGGCAACAGAGACGAACTGTCCAGCCTGAACAAGATTCTGGACAAACTATGTCAGATCCACAGCACCCCTGATAAACCTGCAAATCATACCCATAGAGATTGTTGGGTCTTCAAGCAGTCCGGCAAACTCAACGCCGAACACAAGGGGCAGGATACACCAAGCGAAGACGAGGACGAGCCTCGTAAGCAAAGCACTGGGGAACAGAAGAAATTCCCACCAGAAGCCAAAACAGTAAACGTGTTACACGTGATGAAGGGGAGAAACAAAGTGGCACTCCTAGAGACACATGCCCCAGGGCCTATCACCACGGAGTTCTGCCACTGGTCGTCCAAACCGATCACCTTTGACCATCGGGATTACTCGGCAAGTATCCGGCATGCAGGATGGGCTGCCTTGGTGTTAGACTGTAACATCCCAAAATTCTAAATTTTGGAATGTTATATTAAATAAATTATTATGATTTTTTGTTTTATTGTTGTGTGAAAATGATTGGAAATTGGAAACTTTTTGAAAGTTGAATGAGAGGGAATAAAAGGACTTTCCCAAAACATTGCATCTTGCATTTTGATCTTCCTGAATTCAAATTCATTTCATCACAAAACCCTAGGGTGAGGAGGATATGACTTTTTCCATTTAAAGAAATGAAAAGGGGTTTGAAAATTATTTTAATTCCTTTTTGAAATATTTCAAACTTAGAAACTTTAAGCAACTCAGTGAGTTCATGAGGGAAGATAAAATGACTTCGTCATAATTGAAGAAAGAGAGTTGGAAGTTTCAAAGAAATAAATTGGAAGTCACTTTGAAGTTATTTGAAACTCATTTTCTATTTGAAGTTGTTTGAAATTCCAAATTCAAATCCAATTGGGAGTTATTTGAGTTTCTTTTCAAAATATTTTTATCCTAAAAATAAATAAATGGAAATAAGGGTAAAATGATTCCCTTCAATGGAAAATTAGGAGAAAATAAATTTGAAATCATTTTGCTATTTAAAAAAATGATTTTTGTTGATATTAAATGCAACAGTAGCACTGTTTGACTTTTATGATTTTCTATATGATTTATTTGAACTTGGAAAATACTTCATCTTATTCTTGGTATTTTTCTGAGCATTTTGGTATATAATATGCCTATGTAATTTTTTTTAATATTTTTGCTCTGTTATAGTTTTGTTCTGTAAAAAAAGACACGCACACCTGCGCGCAGGCCTAGCCAGCCACGCACTTTGGCCCGCGGCCTGCTCCCAGCACCCGAAGGCCACCGCTCGCTCGCTTGACTCGTCTCTCTCTCTCTTGCTAGCCAGCTGCGCTTGCTGCCAGCTGGGGCCCGCCCCATCATCCCCAATCTCCCGCCTCCTCCCGCTGGATGAGCATGCACACGCGCTCCGCCCGAACCTACCGGCCGAAGCTCTCGGGATAATGCTTATCCCACAGCCCCGCGCCTCCTCTCCGTGCCTATAAATGCCCCCAAACCTCCTCGTCTCATCCTGCCACTCCACATCGACCCACGCCGTCCATAGCCGTCGCCTACGTCGTTTGGATCTCACCGGCCAGAGCTACCTCGCCGCTCCGTTCTGCCACCCGTGAGGCTGCCTCGACCCCGTTCTTCTTCACCAAGACACTGCCCAAGTCTGTGCGCATCCCGTTGACATTTTTTTTGTTAGCCACCGCATAAGGTTTTGCTTATTTAGTGGTCGGTTGCCGTTTAGCCTAAGCCGCGAATACTACCAGCCAGCCAGGATACGCCACGTGGCCAGGGGCCTGTTTGCAGTTATTTATTTTTCTGTTTAGTCCCTGAGTTTTATAGATTAGTCCTTCAACTTCGGATAGCCGTATCTTTTTAACCGTAACTCCAAATTCGATGAAACCAGTGGCAAATTCTTCATCATGATTAGATCTATCCAGTAGAATCATGTTTGTAAACTTTTTCCAAATTCAAATTTGAACTTTATTCAGATTTGAATTCAAACTCCAACTGGCCATATCTCCTAAACTGTAGCTCTGATTGATGTGATTCTTTTTGCACCGTGTCACCGTTGCCAAACCCTATCACTTGGACCTATCTCACGATATTTTTCACACATTAGGATCTGTCCATGATAGTTTTACTACTATGCCATGTATGCACTTTAGTACACATCACATCTTTGCACCCTATGTCACATGTTGTTTTGCACCTAGGATATTTCCATGCTAGTTTAGTGTGTTGAATGTTCATTTGGTTTTCCTAGACTTTTGCTTTGCATGTTCTTCTTGGTTCTCTGAAATGATTTCTTATGTGAATGCAATGTTTGACTTTATAGATTTTCATCGGAGAGTGACGAATAGTTCTATTAAGTAAATTTCTGAGAGCGATATCATCTTCGTCAACTATTACCAGGCAAGTTCACATTTGACCATTCTTCCAATTACCTATGTTTATATGATGCACTTAGTCCTTTTGTGGTAGGATTGCATGGTAGGATTTATTGTTGCTAGATGGCTATGTTGTTACCTAGTAGTTCATTGAGGTAGGTTTGAACCATATACCTTTGTCACCACCGCGTCAGTTTAATTTTGCCTCGCCAATGTAGACGTGGATTGGGAAGTGTTCATTGTGAGAGATGAATGACAAAGTAGTAAGTAGAACTAAGATAACTAAATGAACTACCTGGGCGGAGGTTTGTTTTGAATGGTGGTGAAGTACAGTGGGAGCATGCGTGGGAAATCCATGGTGGTGCAGCACTAGTGATCCGTCCGCCCGGGCTCAAAGAGATCAATCATATTCTCATGTATAGAAGCTTACGTGAGCAGCCACAAGACAATATGGGCTCTGGCTTAGTTGAGTAGTTAGTGTGACCCCTTCCGGGATGGGCTAACAGATGTTGAATGAGTAGGTGTACTGGCCTATCTGTGGGTTAAGGGGGAATACTTTCGAAAGACTATGTCTCAGTCATCCTATTCTCAAACGCCAGGCAGTGCGAGAACTTCAAGGGAGGCGATCGAGTCTTGTGGGGAAAAGTGCGCAATCCTCTGCAGAGTATTAAAACCTAATCGATTAGTTGTGTCCCCGGTTACGGACAACTTGAGCATCTAGTAGTGGAAATGCTGGGAGATCTCATCACTCTTAATTAAACAGTTGGGTTATAAATGAAACTTTGGGAATGGATTGAGTTGGGTTTGCCAACTCATCCTATGCTATATTGTAGTGGTAGAATAATATCTTTTATTCTAGGGGAAAAACTAGTTTTATGCAAAAACTAAACTTAGAGCTTTCCACCAGCCAAATTGCATGTACAAATAGGTTCATTATTCCTATGTTGTGACTTGCCAGTACATTCAATGTACTAACTACAGGGCTGCAACGTCTTATGTTGCAGGAATTTTCTACGACGTGTAAGAGTTATGTTGTAGGGTTACGGTCTACACTCAACTTGCCGTTGGCGTTGATGGGACTCCACACCCATTCGATTGTTTCCACTGAGATTTATGAGGTATATATCAGTTTTACGTTATTTATACATGTGATTGAACTTTCATATATACATTGATCTACTGTGTGTGCCAACATACCGATCCAGGGATGGCATAGATACACAGAGGCTTGGCCGTTTGAGGTCGGGTCGCCACACAGATGGTATCAGAGCACATGTTGCCTGTACGACGTGACCCTAGAAACTTGAAAGCCCTTAGGAAAGGATTTCTCTTAAACTTTATTTTCAAAAAGGTCCTTTACCTCTCTTCTTTTTTGAGCTTTATCAAATTGTTCCTTTTACCTCAAATAGTTAGACAATACCACGTTCCCTTTGGACCACACGGAGGAAGAACTGATGAGACCACTCCGAGAAGGACAAGATATCAGACTTCACCATACACTAGAAGAGTTGAAGCTACAATAGTCGAAGCCTCCAAAGAATTGAAGAATTTTAAGACACGGAAGAATTCCAAGATTTATATGACCTTTAGAAGACCAAACCCCTGTTGTATACTCACGTTAGATGTGATGTTTGTGAGCTGTCATTGTTTGATGTTTTTCCTGATAGCCACAAATAAAACTTATTTTCAAAACTATATTGTTTGTATTGTGTGTATCTCTCTCTATCCATCTTATCTCATCCCGAAACCCTTGGACCCAATAGATGATGAATGAAGATGGACTTGTATTCTCTGGACCGATCACTCAGTTAGAGGCAGAGCTATGGATTCAAAACATGGAGAATCACTACAGGAGCAATTTGGTTGCAAGGAAGTATGAGGTTCAATATGCTCTTCAGTACTTTACAAAAAGTGCTGCAACCTAGTGGAAAATGCATCAGGCCATACAAGGATGTAACGGAGCAAAAACTTGGGAGCAATTCAAGACAACTCTACTGAGATCTTGTCTTATTCAGAAGCCCTATGGCAATAAAATGAGGAAACCTTGTGCATGCAAGATTTGCGGTGAGATAGGACATACCCATGAGGAACACAAGGATGGATGCCCTCATTGTGAAGCAAATCACCGAGTTGAAGAATGCCCAACTAGGCAGGTTACTTGTTTCTTGTGTGAAGGAACTACGCACTAACCTGCCCAGTGTCATATTTACCCCAAGGTACAAGACATTTCCAAGCAACAGAAGGAAGCAATGAAAGAAGCCCTCGGGGAAAGTTTAAGAAAACCGGTGATGAAAGAAGATGTTGACGACCCTGATGGAGAAAGCCTAAATAGATTTTACTCCAATGCTTGCTATTCATGTGGAGAAGAAGGACATTTTTCACTGTATTGCATGAAGCAAAGCCAAGAGTATCTGGGAGACTTCCCAATAGAAGAAGTGGAGTTTGATCCAAAAGAGATAGAAGACTTAATCGGAATGAAGAAGTCTAGGAAGAGGAAGAGCATCTGTCCCGAGAACAACCCAATTTCTGCAGAAAAGGACCTGAGTCATATCACTTGTTATAGATGCAATTATTTAGGTCATTACGCTAGCAAATGCCCAGAAAGGAAGCCAAGAACCCAAGGAGCCAAGATAACCACGAGGAAGCACCTGGATTTGTCTGAAGTCATTTGTTTACGCTGCAAAGGAGTAGGACATTTTGCCAGATAATGTTCAGACCCGAGGACAGCTTGAGCAGAGTAGTTGAGATCTTGATATTGGGATAAAGCATGTATTAAATATGGGATGCACTTTTATTTTCATTGGGGATGTTGAGTTGAGTTGTGAAATGGGAATTGTAATGGTTCGTGAAGCAATAAAAGTTCATGTGGTTGGAATCTCATATGAGGTCATGAGTTGTTTGTTGATTGTGAGTACCTCTCTCGCTATCTCACCCAGACTAAAACCTTGAACCCATGGACAAGCTGGCCCCAAACCTTTCCCAGAAAAATAACCACATTTCACCAAAGGAAATACATACAGTATCCTGAGTACCCCTTCTATCTTGTGCCTGCAGATGACAACCCTTTATGAGTCTTTTCTCAAGGGCCCAGAAACGATCGTGACCCTGACCAGTGATCAGGATTACCCAAAAATCCTGAAGGACGTGATGAAGCATATTCATCTTGAAGGAGATGTAGTCTACAAGGGTTATCCTTTCGTGGAGAAGGGAGTTGAACTTTGGTATGTGGAGGTACACCTCCACCGTGTGAAGGGAGTTTGCCCAAAGACTATGGGACAATACTTTTTCATTTCTCGAGTACCACGAGCAACATTCTTCGACTCTGTTCATGAAGTTTCTATGGAAGCCATACGTCAGATTGGAGAAATACTAGAAGCAAGACTCCGTCACACTCAGGAATACCTGAGAGAGGTCCATGCAGAGATGATGGAGATGAAGCTCAAGGCCACCACATTGAAGCAAAACATCGATGATTTGAAGTATCACATCGCACAATTCTAGTGGGACTGAAGTAACTTCAAGAAGGGCAAATGAATAAAGTTGGAAGTAATGCTTGACCATACCAAACTATGTGGATGGCAGCTTTTGTAATAGAGTATTTGAAATTTGAGTTTTGAGTAGTGGTTAAGGATGTAATAAAGGATTTGATATGAAGAGAATTATGGATGAACCAGTGCATTTTTTTGGCGATACTTGTCTGTGTGAACACTGGAACAATGGAAAGGAAAATGTATTCTATAGAGTGGAGTTTGGACAAATGAGTTGGAGTTTGGTTTTAGTTATGATGGTTACCCCAAGAGTATGAAGTAATGAAGTACTATTGGATTGAAAGGAGATGTAATGTTGGAATATGGATCAATAATAACTCCAAGGATGAGTTAAAGATATACAAGTGTTGAAGTGGGCCATAACCCACAGGACCCAGGATTTGATAAGGAAACAAGCACATTCTTGTTGAAGAAAATAATTTTGAAAGAAACTATGATTTCATCAGCATACGTTTCATAGGAGGTTACGTAAAACCTAAGAGTTGTGAAGAAACGATAGAGATTTTGTGTGGCTTGCAGAAGCAATGGATTTACTCGAACCCAGTTCGTGGAGAAGAGAACTTTTGCAATGCTTGTGAGGATGCCCAAGTGTTAGAAAACGTGATTCACTATCTGCGTATGTAGTAATGATTCAATTACGGGATGGATTGGCCCCCATACCGGAGACTTCTATCATGAGCTATCATATGTTGATGGAAAATCAGAGAGCCTTAAAACCCTAGAAGAGTGTCAACACGATAAGCCAAAAGCCTTAGAATTGCAGGATGATGGAAACCCTGTACAGGCACCTATTGCCAATTGTAGGTTATGCGTGAGGTTCAACCCAGACCCATTTCCTGCAGAAGGAACCAATAATTGTTGACCACCATGAGGTTTTCGATAGTTTTTTAGCATTGGCGCCAGACCTGTCAAGTCTCAGAAGGATCCTATTTTGATGCAAGGACTCCTGATTTTGAGGAAAAGGCCATGCCCTTACCAGAAGAGCAAAAGTGAAGGAGTTATCTTGGAGAATATGAGAAGACTGACACCGTCAACACAAAGGATGGAGTACATGAGTTTTGTTGGAACCGTGACCATGCTTCTAAGGGTGGTAGCACCCCATACCATGTGTTGATTAATGGATTTTCAAGGAGACCCCCCAAACCTAACCTTCTTTCTAGCCTCTCCGAATCTCAAGGACGAGATTCATTTTAAGGGTGGTAGTTTGTAACATCCCAAAATTCTAAATTTTGGAATGTTATATTAAATAAATTATTATGATTGTTTGTTTTATTGTTGTGTGAAAATGATTGGAAATTGAAAACTTTTTGAAACTTGAATGAGAGGGAATAAAAGGACTTTCCCAAAACTTTGCATCTTGCATTTTGATCTACCTGAATTCAAATTCATTTCATCACAAAACCCTAGGGTGAAGAGGATATGACTTTTTCCATTTAAAGAAATGAAAAGGGGTTTGAAAATGAATTGAATTCCTTTTTGAAATATTTCAAACTTAGAAACTTTAAGCAACTCAATGAGTTCATGAGAGAAGATAAAATGACTTCATAATTGAAGAAAGAGAGTTGGAAGTTTCAAAGAAATAAATTGGAAGTCACTTTGAAGTTATTTGAAACTCATTTTCCATTTGAAGTTGTTTGAAATTCCAAATTCAAATCCAATTGGGAGTTATTTGAGTTTCTTTTCAAAATATTTTTCTCCTAAAAATAAATAAATGGAAATAAGGGTAAAATGATTCCCTTCAATGGAAAATTAGGAGAAAATAAATTTGAAATCATTTTGCTATTTAAAAAATGATTTTTTATTTTAAATGCAATAGTAGCACTGTTTGACTTTTATGATTTTCTATATAATTTATTTGAACTTGGAAAATAGTTCATCTTGTTCTTGGTATTTTTTGGAGCATTTTGGTATATAATATGCCTATGTAATTTTTTTATTATTTTTGCTCTGTTATAGTTTTGTTCTGTAAAAAAAAGACACGAACACCCGCGCGCAGGCCCAGCCAGCCACGCACTTTGGCCCGCGGCCTGCTCCCAGCACCCGAAGGCCACCGCTCGCTCGGCTGACTAGTCTCTCTCTCTCGCTCGCCAGCTGCGCTCGCTGCGAGCTGGGGCCCGCCCCATCATCCCCAATCTCCCGCCTCCTCCCGCTGGATGAGCATGCACACGCGCTCCGCCCGAACCCGTCGGCCGAAGCTCTCGGGATAATGCTTATCCCGTAGCCCCACGCCTCCACTCCGTGCCTATAAATGCCCCCAGACCTCCTCATCTCATCTTGCCACTCCACATCGACCCACGCCGTCCATAGCCGCCGCCTTCGTCGTTTGGATCTCACTGGCCAGAGCTACCTCGCCACTCCGTTCTGCCACCCGTGAGGCTGCCTCGACCCCGTTCTTCTTCACCAAGACACTGCCCAAGTCCGTGCGCATCCCGTCGACATTTCCCCCCCTAGGGACAGCCGGAGACGCCGCCCCGACGACCTGCGTCCTCGCCGGAGCACGGAGCTGCCGCCCTTTGCTCCGCCTGTCCCGGCCACCTCGACGCGTGCCGCCGCCACCACCGCAACCCCCTCATCGCGCACGTCTTGTTCGCCTCCTTCCCTGCCACCGAAGAGCACCGCAGGCGCCGCCCCATCCGTCGCCGGAGCCAGCGCCGTCGCCCTGTACGTCGTTGTCGTCGTCGTCAAGGTGAGCGAATCGCTCGCCCGCTGTTCATTTTTTCCTTTCTCTCTAGATCGGTTTAGTTTAGTGTTTTTTTAGATCGGTTAATCATGTTTAGTTAAACCGATGATTTTTTTGTTAGCCACCGCATAGGGTTTTGCTTATTTAGTGGTCGTTCACCGTTTATCCTAAGCCGCAAACACTACCAGCAGCCAGGATCCGCCACGTGGCCAGGGGCCTGTTTGCAGTTATTTATTTTTCTGTTTAGTCCCTGAGTTTTACAGATTAGTCCCTAAACTTCGGATAGCCGTATCTTTTTAACCATAAGTCCAAATTCGATGAAACCATCGGCAAATTCTTCGTCATGATTAGATCTATCCAATAGCATCATGTTAGTATACTTTTTCCAAATTCAAATTTGAACTTTATTCAGATTTGAATTCAAACTCCAACTGGCCATATCTCCTAAACCGTACCTCCGATTGATGTGATTCTTTTTGCACCGTGTCACCGTTGCCAAACCCTATCACTTGGACCTGTCCATGATATTTTTCACACATTAGGATCTGTCCATGATAGTTTTACTATTATGCCATGTATGCACTTTAGTACACAACACATCTTTGCACCCTATGTCACATGTTGTTTTGCACCTAGGATATTTCCATGCTAGTTAAGTGTGTTGAATGTTCATTTGGTTATCCAAGACTTTTGCTTTGCATGTTCTTCTTGGTTCTCTGAAATGATTTCTTATGTGAGTGCAATGTTTGACTTTATAGATTTTCATCGGAGAGTGACGAATAGTTCTATTAAGTAAATTTCTGAGAGCGATATCATCTTCATCAACTATTACCAGGCAAGTTCACATTTGACCATTCTTCCAATTACCTATGTTTATATTATGCACTTAGTCCTTCTGTGGTAGGATTGAATGGTAGGATTTATTGTTGCTAGATGGCTATGCCGTTACCCAGTAGTTTATTGTGGTAGGTTTGAACCATATACCTTTGTCACCATCGCGTAAGTTTAATTTTGCCTCGCCAATGTAGACGTGGATTGGGAAGTGTTCATTGTGAGAGATGAGTGACAAAGTAGTAAGTAGAACCAAGATATCTTAATGAACTACCTGGGCGGAGGTTTGGTTTGAATGGTGGCGAAGTACAGTGGGAGCATGCATGGGAAATCCATGGTGGTGCACCACTAGTGGTCCGTCCGCCCAGGCTCAAAGAGATCAATCGTATTCTCATGTATAGAAGCTTACGTGTGCAGCCACAAGCCAATATGGGCTCTGACTTAGTTGAGTAGTTAGTGTGACGCCTTCCGGGATGGGCTAGCAGATGTAGAATGAGTAGGTGTACCGGCCTATCCGTGGGTTAAGGGGGAATACTTTCGAAAGACTATCTCTCGGTCATCCTGTTCTCAAATGCCAAGCAGTGCGAGAACTTCAAGGGAGGCGATCGAGTCTTGTGGGGAAAAGTGTGCATTCCTCTGCAGAGTGTGAAAACCTAATCGATTAGCCGTGTCCCCGGTTACGGACAACTTGAGCATCTAGTAGTGGAAATGCTGGGAGATCTCATCACTCTTAATTAAACAGTTGGGTTTTAAATGAAACTTTGGGAATGGATTGAGTTGGGTTTGCCAACTCATCCTATGCTATATTGTAGTGGTAGAATAATATCTTTTATTCTAGGGGAAAAAACTAGTTTTATGCTAAAACTAAACTTAGAGCTTTCCACCAGCCAAATTGCATGTACAAATAGGTTCATTATTCCTATGTTGTGACTTGCCAGTACATTCAATGTACTGACCTACAGGTCTGCAACGTCTTATGTTGCAGGAATTTTCTACGACGAGTAAGAGTTATGTTGCAGGGTTACGGTCTACACTCAACTTGCCGTTGGCGTTGATGGGACTCCACACCCATTTGATTGTTTCCGCTGAGATTTATGAGGTATATATTAGTTTTACGTTATTTATACATGTGATTGAACTTTGATATATACATTGATGTACTATGTGTGCCAGCATACCGATCCAGGGATGGCACGAATACACAGAGGCTTGGCCGTTTGAGGTCGGGTCGCCACATAGACCCGATAATTGACGGATACCACTTCACACGAGTCCTGATGGACGGCGGCAGTAGTTTAAACCTGATATATCAGGACACAGTCCGCAAAATGGGGATAGACCCAACAAAAATTATCCATAGCAATACTACCTTTAAAGGAGTAACGCCAGGCCCAGAAGCCCATTGTACAGGTGTGACGCCCCGTGACCGATGTGCCAGGTGTCGTCCAGTTATTCGATGTTGTTTGCCTTTTCATTGCATGCGTGTCATGCATTGCATATCATGTCATCATGTGCATTTCATTTGCATACATGTTCGTCTCATGCATCCGAGCATTTTCCCCGTTGTCCGTTTTGCATTCCGGCGCTCCTATCTCCTCCGGTGGTCATTTCTACCTTTCTTTCATGTGTGGGGATTAAACATTTCCGAATTAGACCGAGACTTGCCATGCGGCCTTGGTTTACTACCGGTAGACCGCCTGTCAAGTTTTGTGCCATTTGGACTTCGTTTGATACTCCAATGGTTAACCGAGGGACCGAAAAGGCCTCGTGTGTGTTGCAGCCCAACACCCTTCCAAAGTGGCCCAAAACCCACCTAAACCTCCTCCATCATCTCGGTCGTTCGATCACGATCGCGTGGCCGAAAACCGCACCTCATTCGCGGTCTAACCCAGCCTCCCTCTTCCTCGCGCCACCGGACGCGTCTCCGTCGCCGTCGGACATGTCCGGTCCTCAACGCCGCCGCCCGCAGCCAATCTGGCTTCGCCCCATGGCACTTCGCCTCCGCCCGCCGCCGCGGCCCGCTAGGCCCATCTCGGGCCCGCGGGGCCCATTCCCTCGCGCCGCCGCCCGAGCGTTCGCGCGCTCCCGCCGCCTCCAGTGCGCCTCGCCGCCGCCGCCTTCGCCAACCTTCCGCCGGCGATGAGCTCCGCCGGAGCCGCTTCCGCCGTTTCGCCGGCGCGCCGCCTCCGCCCGTGTGACGAGCCGCCTCCTCCTCCACCGCTAGCCGCAGGCGCCCCGCGCCCCTGCCTCCGCGAGCCGCGCCCGACCGCCGACTTCGCCGGCGACCTCCGCCGCCGCCGCCGCGTCAACCTCCGGCCGCCGCCTCGTCTTCACCTCCGGCGGATCTGGCGGATCGGGACCAGATCCACCGGTTCACGAACCAAACGCCTCCCCTCGTCCCGACCCGTTCCGTCCTGGATATCCCCGTCCGTCATTTGAGCTCATCTTGATGCCCGAAATACTATTGGAAGAGATCTATTTGAGATGATTGTCAGATCTGCTGCTCCATTTAGATATTTGTCATTTTTGCCATGATTATTGTGTGCATGATATGCCCATGAGCTCTACATATGTTTTGTTAAGGGTTTTGCCAACTTTCCAGAGGTGCAACCCATGTATTTTTGTGATGTGTGTGGTGACTAGCACAAGCTTGCAAAGTAAGGCACTTGGTAATGCTGTTTTCAGGGACTTAGCATTTCCACTAAGTCCTTGATCTGTTTTTCTCATGATGCCATATGTTCATGTTGTTTCCTAGTGATCCGTGCCTCTTTTGAGGATGATCAGTAAGGATGTTTTGTTAATCTTGTAGTGCTCTATCTATCCATGTCTTTGTTTGCAATTATGGAGCAACCTAGCTTGAGTCAATCGAGCTCTA
>NC_053023.1:586161664-586177877 GCF_003073215.2 Triticum urartu | reverse complement strand
CGCGCCAGGAGGAGTCCTCCTCCTAGTAGGAGTAGGACTCCTACTAGGAGGGGGAAAGAAGTGGGGAGGGAGAGGGAAAGGGGGGGCGTCGCCTCCCTCTCCTAGTCCAATTCGGACCAGGGGGGAGGAGGCGCGCAGCCCACCTCTGGCTGCCCCTCTCTCTCTCCACTAAGGCCCATATGGCCCATTACTTCTCCCGGGGGGGTTCCGGTAACCCTCCGGCTCTCCGGTTTTCTCCGAAATCACCCGGAACACTTCCGGTGTCCGAATATAGCCGTCCAATATATCAATATTTATGTCTCGACCATTTCGAGACTCCTCGTCATGTCCTGATCACATCCGGGACTCCGAACTAACTTCGGTACATTAAAACTCATAAACTCATAATATAACTGTCATCGAAACCTTAAGCGGGCGGACCCTACGGGTTCGAGAACAATGTAGACATGACCGAGACACGTCTCCGGTCAATAACCAATAGCGGAACCTGGATGCTCATATTGGCTCCTACATATTCTACGAAGATCTTTATCGGTCAAACCGCATAACAACATACGTTGTTCCCTTTGTCATCGGTATGTTACTTGCCCGAGATTCGATCGTCGGTATCTCAATACCTAGTTCAATCTCGTTACTGGCAAGTCTCTTTACTCGTTTCGTAATACATCATCTCGCAGCTAACTTATTAGTTGCAATGCTTGCAAGGCTTATGTGATGTGCATTACCGAGAGGGCCCAGAGATACCTCTCCGACAATCGGAGTGACAAATCCTAATCTCGAAATACGCCAACCCAACGTGTACCTTTGGAGACACCTGTAGAGCACCTTTATAATCACCCATTTACGTTGTGACGTTTGGTAGCACACAAAGTGTTCCTCCGGCAAACGGGAGTTGCATAATCTCATAGTCGTAGGAACATGTATAAGTCATGAAGAAAGCAATAGCAACATACTAAACGATCGGGTGCTAAGCTAATGGAATGGGTCATGACAATCAGATCATTCAACTAATGATGTGATCTCGTTAATCAAATGACAACTCTTTGTCCATGGTTAGGAAACATAACCATCTTTGATTAACGACCTAGTCAAGTAGAGGCATACTAGTGACACTCTGTTTGTCTATGTATTCACACATGTTATGTTTCCGGTTAATACAATTCTAGCATGAATAATAAACTTTTATCATGATATAAGGAAATAAATAATAAATTTATTATTGCCTCTAAGGCATATTTCCTTCAGTCTCCCACTTGCACTAGTTCACATCACCATGTGATTTAACACTAATAGTTCACATATTTATGTGATTAGTTCACATCTTCATGTGACCAACACCCAAAGCGTTTGCTAGATTCAGTAATCTAGTTCACATTGCTATGCGATTAACTCCCAAAGAGTACTAAGGTGTGATCATGTTTTGCTTGTGAGAGAAGTTTAGTCAACGGGTCTGCCACATTCAGATCCGTATGTATTTTGCAAATTTCTATGTCAACAATGCTCTGCACAGAGCTACTCTAGCTAATTGCTCCCACTTTCAATATGTATCCAGATTGAGACTTAGAGTCATCTGGATTAGTGTCAAAACTTGCATCGACGTAACCCTTTACGACGAACCTTTTTGTCACCTCCATAATCGAGAAACATATCCTTATTCCACTAAGGATAATTTTGACCGCTGTCCAGTGATCTACTCCTAGATCACTATTGTACTACCTTGCCAAAATCAGTGTAGGGTATACAATAGCTCTGGTACATAGCATGGCATACTTTATAGAACCTATGGCTGAGGCATAGGGAATGACTTTCATTCTCTTTCTATCTTCTGTCGTGGTCGGGTTTTGAGTCTTACTCAATTTCACACCTTGTAACACAGACAAGAACTCTTTCTTTGACTGTTCTATTTTGAATTACTTCAAAATCTTGTCAAGGTATGTACTCATTGAAAAAATCTTATCAAGCGTCTTGATCTATCTCTATAGATCTTGATGTTCAATATGTCAGCAGCTTCACCGAGGTCTTTCTTTGGAAAATTCCTTTCAAACACTCCTTTATGCTTTGCAGAATAATTCTACATTATTTCCGATCAACAATGTGTCATTCACATATACTTATCAGAAATGTTGTAGTTCTCCCACTCACTTTCCTGTAAATACAGGCTTCATCGCAAGTCTGTATAAAACTATATGCTTTGATCAACTTATCAAAGCGTATATTCCAACTCCGAGATGCTTGCACCAGTCCATAGATGGATCGCTGGAGCTTGCATATTTTGTTAGCACCTTTAGGATTGACAAAACCTTCTGGTTGTATCATATACAACTCTTCTTTAATAAATCTATTAAGGAATGCAGTTTTGTTTATCCATTTGCCAGATTTCATAAAATGCGGCAATTGCTAACATGATTCGGACAGACTTAAGCATAGATACGAGTGAGAAACTCTCATCATAGTCAACACCTTGAACTTGTCGAAAACCTTTTGCGACAATTCTAGCTTTGTAGATAGTAACACTACTATCAGCGTCCGTCTTCCTCTTGAAGATCCATTTATTCTCAATTGCTTTCCGATCATCGGGCAAGTCAACCAAAGTCCATACTTTGTTCTCATACATGGATCCCATCTCAGATTTCATGGCCTCAAGCCATTTTGCGGAATCTAGGCTCACCATCGCTTCTTCATAGTTCGTAGGTTCGTCATGGTCAAGTAGCATGACCTCCAGAACAGGATTACCGTACCACTCTGGTGCGGATCTCACTCTGGTTTACCTACGAGATTCAGTAGTAACTTGATCTGAAGTTACATGATCATCATCATTAGCTTCCTCACTAATTGGTGTAGTAGTCACAGGAACAGATTTATGTGATGAACTACTTTCCAATAAGGGAGAAGGTACAATTACCTTATCAAGTTCTACTTTCCTCCCACTCACTTCTTTCGAGAGAACCTCCTTCTCTAGAAAGGATCCATTGTTAGCAACGAGTGTCTTGCCTTTGGATCTATGATAGAAGGTGTACCCAACAGTAACTTTTTGGGTATCCTATGAAGACACACTTTTCCGATTTGGGTTTGAGCTTATCAGGATGAAACTTTTTCACATAAGCATTGCAACCCCAAACTTTGAGAAACGACAACTTTGGTTTCATGCCAAACCACAGTTCATACGGTGTCGTCTCAACAGATTTAGATGGTGCCCTTTTAACGTGAATGCAGCTGTCTCTAATGCATAACCCCAAAACGATAGTGGTAGATCGGTAAGAGACATCATAGATTGCACTATATCCAATAAAGTATGGTTATGACGTTCGGACACACCATTATGTTGTGGTGTTCCATGTGGCATGAGTTTGTGAAACTATTCCACATTGTTTTAAATGTACACCAAAATCGTAACTCAAATATTCTCCTCCACGATCAGATCATAGGAATTTTATTTTCTTGTTACGATGATTTTCTACTTCACTCTGAAATTCTTTGAACTTTTCAAATGTTTCAGACTTGTGTTTCATTAAGTAGATATACCCATATCTGCTTAAGTCATCTGTGAAGGAGAGAAAATAACGATATCTGCCACGAGCCTCAATATTCATCGGACCACATACATCTGTATGTATGATTTCCAACAAATCTGTCGCTCTCTCCATAGTACCGGAGAACGGTGTTTTAGTCATCTTGCCCATGAGGCACGGTTCGCAAGTACCAAGTGATTCATAATCAAGTGGTTCCAAAAGTCCATCAGTATGGAGTTTCTTCATGTGCTTTACACCGATATGACCTAAACAGCAGTGCCACAAATAAGTTGCACTATCATTATTAACTTTGCATCTTTTGGTTTCAATATTATGATTATGTGTATCACTACGGTCGAGATCCAACGAACTATTTTCATTGGGTGTGTAACCATATAAGGTTTTATTCATGTAAACAGAACAACAATTTATTCTCTTACTTAAATGAATAACCGTATTACAATAAACATGATCAAATCATATTCATGCTCAACGCAAACACCAAATAACACTTATTCAGGTTCAACACTAATCCCGAAAGTATAGGGAGTGTGCGATGATGATCATATCAATCTTGGAACTACTTCCAACACACGTCGTCACTTCACCCTTAACTAGTCTCTGTTTATTCTGCAACTCCCGTTTCGAGTTACTAATCTTAGCAACTGAACTAGTATCAAATACTGAGGGGTTGCTATAAACACGAGTAAAGTACACATCAATAACATGTATATCAAATATACTTATGTTCACTTTGCCATCCTTCTTATCTGCCAATCACTTGGGGTAGTTCCGCTTCCAGTGACCAGTCCCTTTGCAGTAGAAACACTTAGTCTCAGGCTTAGGACCAGACTTGGGCTTCTTCACTTGAGCAGCAACTTGCTTGCTGTTCTTCTTGAAGTTCCCCTTCTTCCCTCTGCCCTTTTCTTGAAACTAGTGGTCTTGTCTACCATCAACACTTGATGTTTTTCTCGATTTCTACCTTCGTCAATTTCCGCATTACGAAGAGTTTTGGAATCGTTTCCGTTATCCCTTGCATATCATAGTTCATCACGAAGTTCTACTAACTTGGTGATGGTGACTAGAGAATTCTGTCAATCACTATCTTATCTGGAAGATTAACTCCCACTTGATTCAAGCGATTGTAGTACTCAGACAATCTGGGCACATGCTCACTAGTTGAGCGAATCTCCTCCATCTTTTAGCTATAGAACTTGTTGGAGACTTCATATCTCTCAACTCGGGTATTTGCTTGAAATATTAACTTCAACTCCTGGAACATCTCATATGCTCCATGACGTTCAAAACGTCTTTGAAGTCCCGATTCTAAGCCATTAAGCATGGTGCACTAAACTATCAAGTAGTCATTATATTGAGCTAGCCAGACGTTCATAACGTCTGCATCTGCTCCTGCAATAGGTCCGTCACCTAGCGGTGCATCAAGGACATAGTTATTCTGTGCAGCAATGAGGATAAACCTCAGATCACGGATCCAATCCGCATCATTGCTACTAACATCTTTCAACACAATTTTCTCTAGGAACATATCAAAATAAACACATGGAAGCAACAACGCGAGCTATTGATCTACAACATAATTTGCAAAATACTACCAGGACTAAGTTTCATGATAAATTTAAGTTCAATTAATCATATTACTTAAGAACTCCCACTTAGATAGACACTAAGTGATTACGTGATCCAAATCAACTAAACCATGTCCGATCATCACGTGAGATGGAGTAGTTTCATTGGTGAACATCGTTATGTTGATCATATATGCTATATGATTCATGCTCGACCTTTCGGTCTCCGTGTTCCGAGGCCATATCTGTATATGCTTGGCTCGTCAAGTATAACCTGAGTATTCCGCATGTGCAACTGTTTTGCACCCGTTGTATTTGAACGTAGAGCCTATCACACCCGATCATCACGTGGTGTCTCAGCACGAAGAACTTTCGCAATGGTGCATACTCAGGGAGAACACTTCTTGATAATTAGTGAGAGATCATCTTATAATGCTACCGTCAATCAAAGCAAGATAAGATGCATAAAAGATAAACATCACATGCAATCAATATAAGTGATATGATATGGCCATCATCATCGTGTGCTTGTGATCTCCATCGAAGCACCGTCGTGATCACCATCGTCACCGGCGCGACACCTTGATCTCCATCGTAGCGTCGTTGTCGTCACGCCAATCTTATGCTTCCACGACTATCGCTACCGCTTAGTGATAAAGTAAAGCATTACAGCACGATTGCATTGCATACAATAAAGCGACAACCATATGGCTCCTGCCAGTTGCCGATAACTCGGTTACAAAACATGATCATCTCATACAATAAAATTTAGCATCATGTCTTGACCATATCACATCACAACATGCCCTGCAGAAACAAGTTAGACGTCTTCTACTTTGTTGTTGCAAGTTTTACGTGGCTGCTACGGGCTTAAGCAAGAACCAATCTTACCTATGCATCAAAACCACAACGATAGTTTGTCAAGTTGGTGCTGTTTTAACCTTCGCAAGGACCGGGCGTAGCCACACTCGGTTCAACTAAAGTTGGAGAAACTGTCACCCGCTAGCCACCTTTGTGCAAAGCACGTCGGGAGAACCGGTCTCACGTAAGCGTACGCGTAATGTCGGTCCGGGCCGCTTCGTCCAACAATACCGCCGAACCAAAGTATGACATGCTGGTAAGCAGTATGACTTATATCGCCCACAACTCACTTGTGTTCTACTCATGCATATAACATCAACACATAAAACCTAGGCTCGGATACCACTGTTGGGGAACGTAGTAATTTCAAAAAAATTCCTACACACACGCAAGATCATGGTGATGCATAGCAACGAGAGGGGAGAGTGTGATCTACGTACCCTTGTAGATCGACAACGGAAGTGTTTGGTTGATGTAGTCGTACGTCTCCACGGTCCGACCGATCAAGCACCGAGACTACGGCACCTCCGAGTTCTAGCACACGTTCAGCTCGATGATGATCCCCGGGCTCCGATCCAGCAAAGCGTCGGGGAAGAGTTCCGTCAGCACGACGGCGTGGTGACGATCTTGATGTACTACCGTCGTAGGGCTTCGCCTAAGCACCGCTACAATATGACCGAGGTGGAATATGGTGGAGGGGGGCACCGCACACGGCTAAGAATATGATCACGTGGATCAACTTGTGTCTAGGGGTGCCCCCTGCCCCCGTATATAAAGGAGCAAGGGGAGGAGGCCGGCCGGCCCCTATAGGCGCGCCAGGAGGAGTCCTCCTCCTAGTAGGAGTAGGACTCCTACTAGGAGGGGGAAAGAAGTGGGGAGGGAGAGGGAAAGGGGGGGCGTCGCCCCCCTCTCCTAGTCCAATTCGGACCAGGGGGGAGGAGGCGCGCAGCCCACCTCTGGCTGCCCCTCTCTCTCTCCACTAAGGCCCATATGGCCCATTACTTCTCCCGGGGGGGTTCCGGTAACCCTCCGGCTCTCCGGTTTTCTCCGAAATCACCCGGAACACTTCCGGTGTCCGAATATAGCCGTCCAATATATCAATCTTTATGTCTCAACCATTTCGAGACTCCTCGTCATGTCCGTGATCACATCTGGGACTCTGAACTAACTTCGGTACATCAAAACTCATAAACTCATAATATAACTGTCATCGAAACCTTAAGCGTGCGGACCCTACGGGTTCGAGAACAATGTAGACATGACCGAGACACGTCTCCGGTCAATAACCAATAGCGGAACCTGGATGCTCATATTAGCTCCTACATATTCTACGAAGATCTTTATCGGTCAGACCGCATAACAACATACGTTGTTCCCTTTGTCATCGGTATGTTACTTGCCCGAGATTCGATCGTCGGTATCTCAATACCTAGTTCAATCTCGTTACCGGCAAGTCTCTTTACTCGTTTCGTAATACATCATCTCGCAACTAACTTATTAGTTGCAATGCTTGCAAGGCTTATGTGATGTGCATTACCGAGAGGGCCCAGAGATACCTCTCCGACAATCGGAGTGACAAATCCTAATCTCGAAATACGCCAACCCAACATGTACCTTTGGAGACACCTGTAGAGCACCTTTATAATCACCCATTTACGTTGTGACGTTTGGTAGCACACAAAGTGTTCCTCCGGCAAACGGGAGTTGCATAATCTCATAGTCATAGGAACATGTATAAGTCATGAAGAAAGCAATAGCAACATACTAAACGATCGGATGCTAAGCTAATGGAATGGGTCATGTCAATCAGATCATTCAACTAATAATGTGATCCCGTTAATCAAATGACAACTCTTTGTCCATGGTTAGGAAACGTAACCATCTTTGATTAACGAGCTAGTCAAGTAGAGGCATACTAGTGACACTCTGTTTGTCTATGTATTCACACATGTATTATGTTTCCGGTTAATACAATTCTAGCATGAATAATAAATTTTTATCATGATATAAGGAAATAAATAGTAACTTTATTATTGCCTCTAGGGCATATTTCCTTCAGCAGCGCCGTATAGGAGCTCCCCACGGACGCAGAAAGAAGCGAAGCTGCAAAAGTGTGATATTAAGGGGTTGTTCGGCAATCCACTGCTCCCTGAAATTCAAGGATGTGCATGGCACATGTTTCCCCGCTCCGTATTTTTTACCTTCAGCTCCGCCAGCTCTGAGAGCGAGAGCGTGGAGTCGGAGGGATGCCGAACAGGCCTTAAGAGCCAATGGGCAGCAAAGCCTGCTCTCACTCGGTCAGGCTGGCCGCAGACGTAAACTGGAGGGGAGCACATATATCTCGCTTGACGCAAGAAAAAAGCTAGCGTTGCCTCAAACGAGATATATTTGAAAAAAATGTTAATCATATATCTGAAAAATGTTAAACATCACAAAGTCTAAAAATTGGACATGTGAAAAATGTACAACATGTGTGAAAAAAATAGACATGTGCTAAAAAATTAGAAAAAAAAAGAGACGAAACAACAGAAAACCCAAAAACCCAAAAAACAACATATAAAAAACACAGAAAAGTGAATCACAAAATAAAATCATCGAAATCCAATATAGAAAACAAAAGGAAAAGGTGGAAAATCAAAGAAAACCGCTAATGAAATATAGCAAATAAAAAAACGCAAGAAAAAATGATAAAAACCAACAGGGAAAAATTAAAAAAAACATGCCTAAAAGCCGCTCCTGCAGTAACCCTTATTGGGCCGGCCAAGTAACGCCTCGACATGAAAATCCATGTAATGAGTTGGAAGATTGACAGGGCTATGTGTCTCCCGTACCGAGACGTATGACGTCTCACCTGAAGAATACGCCCGCTCACTCACTGGCTGCGTTCTCTTCGCTCACTCGCTTGGTTTTTCTTCGGTTTTGATCAGTTTTTCCTTTTCGCTTTTTGTTGTTTTTCTGGATTTCCTCGTTTTTTACTAGTTTCTATCGTTTTTCAGTTTTTTCTTTGTTTGGGCACTGGATTTTCTTCCTTTTGTGGTTTCCGCTGCTTTTTCACCGGTTTTCTTAGATTTTCTATGGTTTTTATTCTTTTTTATTATTGCCTTTGTTTTTGTACACATGTCTACTTTTTTCGATACACCATATACATTTTAAGTGTATAGATTGAAACATTTTTTGATACATGTTGAACATTTTTTAATAGATGGTGTACTTTTTTATTAAATAGTTTTTTCTATTTTTCAAATATACTTTGAATATTTATTTAATGTCCATAACATGTTTATAACACTGCATGGACATATTTTTATATTTTTATCAACAGTTTGTAAATGTCACTGACTTTTTTTTGAAACAAGTGAATACTCCCTCCGTCCAAAAAAGGTTGTCCCTCAAATGGACGTATCTAGCACCTATCCATTTCAGAGACAAGATTGGGACAAGTTTTTTCGGACAGGGGGAGTATTTCTTTATAATGCCACGTACTCACTTTTGTTATATTACACAGATTTTCTTTTATATTGGGTGGCCTTGTCATAGTCTAGAGAGGCCACGTATACAGTTTCAGCAAGTTCTAATGTTTATTCCTCCAAATCAACTTGCGTCCGAAAATGAAACGACCATGCTTCGACTTATTGTTCGTGTGCGTCATCAAGATCAAGCAACGTCCTACTCTTCGGTCTAGTCATATTCCTCTTCCAACAAGGAACGATGAATCATCTAATGAAGAGGATGAATCAATTGAGCTTACCTAAAATGCAATGGTTTTAATTACCACATACTCATTTCTCCACACCAAAATAAAGGAAGAAGCAAAAAAAAATACCTTCTACACAATTCGTCAACTCCCTAGAGTGCAAGGAGGAGGAAACTGACCGGCAGCGCGTTAGAGCCGATGTGGATGCCGTGCCAGGAAGAATTGGTCACATAGATGTCGGGAAGGGCCTCGTAGCCACCGACAAGAGAACTTCATGACGAAAAAAGGAGACGTCACGCTGCTAATGATGGCCAACGCAGCACAACAGCTGGCTCCTTGGCGACGGTCGCAAGGCCAGCAACGAATGTCGGCAGCAACTAATCCACGTCTGTGGCCTGCTACAGGACGGCAAGCACCATTACAATCGACAGAGACCAGCGACCGGCTAGAATCGCGCCCGAAGCTAGTGCAGCGACGGATCCCAAATCAGCGCACCGATAGGGCGTCCGCCACCGTCTAAAGCGGCAGGGGCGATCCACGAAGTCGCGGCGGGACCACTGCCGGGCGGAGGAACTACACGATCGAGGTGGCGGCCGAAATCGATCAGTACGGGCGGAGGCAAAGGTGGGGCGGACATGCGCGTGAACTTTCAGCTCGCGTTGGGCGGGCATGTAAGCACAGGCTATGCTTCTCCTTTTTCTAGAAAGCACAGATGTGCTTTGTGTTTCCCTTTTCGGGTGCACAATTTTGCTTCTCACAGAAGCACATGCGATGTTTCTCGTGAAAAACACGGCTTCTGACAAAAGACCCACCAAAATGTAGGAAAAACACAAATGAAATTTGAAAAGCCAAAACAAAAAACCAAAATGCATGTAAAAAAATCTTGGGGTTAGGTGCACCATTTGGTGCCCTCTCAAACCAAGAAAGACATACCTTTATGAATGCCCCCGAAGGGATTCCCCTTAATTAGTTGCTCTCGATTTACGTGTACAAAAGGGGGAAACTCTATATGACCCACATTGCATCCTGTTGTTGAGCAATCGCACATTGATTCACAAGTGAGCGATGACCTGGGCCCGCCCGTTCAACGCTTCATCGATCCCGGTTTTAAGAGATTCCAAGCTGGTGTTTTCCAGTTTTGGGAATGTTCTACAAGGTTCTTGTATCATTTGTTTACTTTTTATTTTTCATGGTTTTCTTTCTCCTTGTTTCTGTTTTTTTATCCTTGTTTCTGTTTTTTCTTTCCTATTCGTTTTCATTTCTTAATTTTTGTTTTTTACAGAACAATGTTTCTGTGTTTCAAAATTGCTCACAGTTTTCCAAAAAATATTGTGTTTTAAAATTTATTCAGGAGTTTCAAAAAATGTTCATGTTTCCACAAATTCTTTAGGTTTTCAAATTTATTCGGGAGTTTCAAAATGTTCAAGTTTTCAAAAAGCATTCACGTTTCTAAAAATTGTTGCCGTTTTCCAAAAAATATCGCTCATTCCAAAAATGTTGTCGTATTGAAATTTGTTCGGGAGTTTTTCAAAAATGTTTATGTATTCAAAAATTGTTCGTTTTCAAATTTTTGAAGGGCTTTACAATATTATATATTCAAAAAATATTCGTAATGTTTCAAAAAAATCATATTTTTCGAAAATGTTTTTAGTGAAAAGTGTTCGCGTTTCATAAAACATTCAATTTGCAAAAGTCAGATTTGTTATAAACATGAATAATTTTGAAATCCTGAAGATTTGTTTCCCAAAAAGTGAAGAATTTTTTAAGTTTTTGAAGTTTTTTTGTAAAATACGAGCAAGTTCTGAAAACACAGTCAATTTTTGAAAAAATTTAAAAAATTAAAACACAAACATTTTTTTTTGTCGACAAATTTCTGGTTTGAGAACATTTTTTAGAATTTCAAACCAAAGAATTGCTTAGCTCAGCTCACTCGCCAGTGCGCCGGCCCAGTTGGGGCTGCCTGTTCCTTTGTCCGGCAGACTGCCGCAATAAGCCGCAGATAGGAGCTCCCAACAAAAAAGGTGCTGTAGCGACAGGATACTTCGGTAATTAGTGCCCATCCAGGCCTAGCAACCGAGCCTAGAAACAACTGAACAATTTGTTGGTTCCTCACTTCTATTCAGCGAGAGCAATTAGTTTACGAGCGCTTTTTTGAGAGCCTCATAACGATCACTTGTGGGTGGGCCGAGAGCGCGTTATTTGGCGCGCTCTCAGCCGCCGTCACGTGTCGCGTTCTGAGTGCTCCTTCCGTTTTTTATGTGATTTCGGCTTTTTGAATGGTTTTTTTTTCATTTTTTATTTTCCACCCGTCTTCCTTAGCTTTTGGATAAAAAATGCAAAATAAAAATATTTAGCTCGAAAAAAAGCTTTTTTTTTTGCTTCCTGGAAAGGCACGGTTTTACTTTTGCGAGAGGCAAGGCCATTCCTCTCGGAAACGAAAAAAATGCATTCAAATTTTTTTCTTCCGCGAGAGGCACAACAATCCCTCTCAAAAATGAAAAAAATATTTTCTGGTTTTTTTCGTTCCGCGAGAGGCACAATTTTGCTTCCATAGAGACAAACGGAAAGAAAAACTTGTTTTCTATTTTTTTTTCTTTCGCGAGAGGTACGATTTTTGCTTCCGTGAGAGGCACGATTGTACTTTCGCGCGAGGCACGCCCGTGCCTCTCGGAAACGAAAAAAAGTGCTTCTGTTTTTTTCTTCCGCGAGAGGCATGGTTTTGCTTCCACGAAAGGCATGGTTGTGCTTTCGCGAGAGGCATGGCCATGCCTCTTTTGAAAAGGGAAAAAAACCATGCTCCTGATGTGTACTACACAACCTTCTTCTTGTAGATGTTGTTGGGCATCCAAGTGCAGAGATTTGTAGGACAGTAGCAAATTTTCCTTAAGTGGATGACCTAAGGTTTATCAATCCGTAGGAGGCGTAGGATGAAGATGGTCTCTCTCAAGCAACCCTCCAACCAAATAATAAAGAGTCTCTTGTGTCCCCAACACACCCAATACAATGGTAAATTGTATACGTGCACTAGCTCGGCGAAGAGATGGTGATACAAGTGGTATATGAATGGTAGATAAAGGTTTTTGTAATCTGAAAATATAAAAACAGTAAGGTAACTAATGATAAAAGTGAGCACAAACGGTATTGCAACGCTAGGAAACAAGGCCTAGGGTTCTTACTTTCACTAGTGCAAGTTCTCTCAACAATAATAACATAATTGGATCACATAACTATCCCTCAACATGCAACAAAGAGTCACTCCAAAGTCACTAATAGCGGAGAGCAAACGAAGAGATTATGGTAGGGTACGAAACCACCTCAAAGTTATTCTTTCCGATCAATCCGTCGGGCTATTCCTATAAGTGTCACAAACAGCCCTAGAGTTCGTACTAGAATAACACCTTAAGACACAAATCAACTAAAATCCTAATGTCACCTAGATACTCCAATGTCACCTCAAGTATCCATGGGTATGATTATACGATATGCATCACACAATCTCAGATTCATCTATTCAACCAACACAAAGAACATCAAAGAGTGCACCAAAGTTTCTACCGGAGAGTCAAGATGAAAACATGTGCCAACCCCTATGCATAGGTTCATGGGCGGAACCCGCAAGTTGATCACCAAAATATACATCAAGTGGATCAATAGAATACCTCATTGTCACCACAGGTATCCCACGCAAGACATACATCAAGTGTTCTCAAATCCTTAAAGACTCAATCCGATAAGATAACTTCAAAGGAAAAACTCAATCCATTACAAGAGAGTAGAGAGGGAGAAATATCATAAGATCCAACTATAATAGCAAAGCTCGCGATACATCAAGATCGTACCACCTCAAGAACACGAGAGAGAGAGAGAGAGAGATCAAACACATAGCTACTGGTACATACCCTCAGCCCCGAGGGAGAACTACTCCCTCCTTGTCATGGAGAGTGCCGGGATGATGAAGATGGCCACCGGAGAGGGATTCCCCCTCCGGCAGGGTGCCGGAACGGGTCTAGATTGATTTTCGGTGGCTGCGGAGGCTTCTGGCGGCGGAACTCCCGATCTATTGTGCTCCTCGAAGTTTTTAGGGTATATGGGTATATATGGGAGGAAGAAGTACGTCGGTGGACCTCCGGGCTGTCCACGAGGCAGGGGCGCGCCCAGGGGGTGGGCGCGCCCCCCACCCTCGTGGGCAGCCCAGGACTCTCCTGGTCCTACTCCGACACTCCGTGGGCTTCTTCTGGTCCAAAAATAAGTTTCGTGAAGTTTCTGGTCAATTGGACTCCGTTTGATTTTCCTTTTCTGTGATACTCTAAAACAAGGAAAAAACAGAAACTGGCACTAGGCTCTGGGTTAATAGGTTAGTCCCAAAAATAATATAAAAGTGTATAATAAAGCCTATAAACATCCAAAACAGATAATATAATAGCATGGAACAATCAAAAATTATAGATACGTTGGAGACGTATCAGCATCCCCAAGCTTAATTCCTCCTCGTCCTCGAGTAGGTAAATGGTAAAAAACAGAATTTTTGATGTGGAATGCTACCTAACATATTCATCATGTATTTCTCTTTATTGTAGTAAGAATATTCAGATCCATAAGATTCAAGACAAAAGTTTAATATTGACATAAAAATAATAATACTTCAATCATACTAACTAAGCAATCATGTCTTCTCAAAATAATATGGCCGAAGAAAGTTCATCCCTACAAAATCATATAGTTTGGTCATGCTTCATTTTCGTCACACAAGAATGCTCTCATCATGCACAACCCCGATGACAAGCCAATCAATTGTTTCATACTTTAGTAATCTCAAACTTTTTTCAACTTTCACGCAATACATGAGCGTGAGCCATGGATATAGCACTATGGGTGGAATAGAATATAATGAGGGGGTTATGTGGAGAAGACAGAAAGGAGAAAGTCTTACATCGACGTGGCTAATCAATGGGCTAGGGAGATGCCCATCAATTGATGTCAATGCAAGGAGTAGGGATTGCCATGCAACGGATGCACTAGAGCTATAAATGTATGAAAGCTCAACAAAAGAAACTAAGTGGGTGTGCATCCAACTTGCTTGCTCACGAAGACCTAGGGCATATACAAGCCAAGTTCTATAATGAAAAATTTCCGCTAGTATATGAAAGTGACAAAACAAGAGACTCTCTATCATAAAGATCATGGTGCTACTTTGAAACACAAGTGTGGAAAAATGATAGTAGGATTGTCCCTTTTATTTTATTTTTTTATTTTCTTATTTGGCCTTTCCTTTTTTATTTGGCCCCCTTTTTTTGGCCTTTCTTTTTTTGGGGGGACAATACTCTATGAATGATGTCATCACACTTCTATTTACTTACAACTCAAGAATTACAACTCGATACTTAGAACAAGATATGACTCTATATGAATGCCTCCGGTGGTGTACCGGGATTGCGATGAATCAAGTGTGACATGTATGAAAAATTATGAACGGTGGCTTTGTCACAAATACGATGTCAACTACATGATCATGCAAAGCAATATGACAATGATGATGTGTGTCATAATAAACGGAATGGTGGAAAGTTGCATGGCAATATATCTCGAAATGGCTATGGAAGTGCCATAATAGGTAGGTATGGTGGCTGTTTTAAGGAAGATATAAGGAGGTTTATGTGTGACAGAGCGTATCATATCACGGGGTTTGGATGCACCGGCGAAGTTTGCACCAACTCTCAATGTGAGAAAGGGCAATGCACGGTACCGAAGAGGCTAGCAATGATGGAATGGTAAGAGTGCGTATAATCCATGGACTCAACATTAGTCATAAAGAACTCACATACTTATTGCAAAAATCTACAAGTCATCAAAAATCAAGCATTACGTGCATGCTCCTAGGGGGATAGATTGGTAGGAAAAGACTATCGCTCGTCCCCGACCGCCACTCATAAGGAAGACAATCAAATAACACCTCATGTTTCAAATTTGTTACACAACGTTTACCATATGTGGATGCTACGGGACTTGCAAACTTCAACACAAGTATTCCTCAAATTCACAACTACCCAACTAGCACAACTTTGATATCACTATCTCCATATCTCAAAACAATCATCAAGTATCAAACTTCTCTTAGTATTCAATGCACTTATATGAAAGTTTTTATTATATCCCTCTTAGATGTCCATCATATTAGGACTAGTTTCATAGCCAAAGCAAACTACCATGCTGTTCTAAAGACTCTCAAAATAATATAAGTGAAGCATGAGTTTTCATCTATTTCTATAAAATAAAACCACCACCGTGCTCTAAAAGGATATAAGTGAAGCACTAGAGCAAATGACAAACTACTCCGAAAGATATAAGTGAAGATCAATGAGTAGTCGAATAATTATGCAACTATGTGAAGACTCTCTAACATTTAAGAATTTTATATCTTGGTATTTTATTCAAACAGAAAGCAAAACTAAATAAAATAAAATGACGCTCCAAGCAAAACACATATCATGTGGTAAATAAAAATATAGCTTCAAGTAAAGTTACCGATAGACGAAGACGAAAGAGGGGATGCCTTTCGGGGCATC
>NC_053023.1:586126039-586160529 GCF_003073215.2 Triticum urartu | reverse complement strand
CAAGCCTGACCGGCCGGGACCCATTCGAGCACCGGAGGCTCGAAGGCTGCACCCAGCGGGTGCGCCGGCTGTTTTCTGCAAACTCCGGCTCGGCTACACGAAAACCAATGTGAGCTCCTCACTCGCATATTTTTGCACCACGCAAGCGCGGACAACCCCGAGCGATGCTCGGGGGCTGTCTCCGCATTTCATTACAGTTGCATCACTGTTCGCCCCGATGCCAGCCAGAGTTGGCCCGGGGGTTGGCCGCTTGGCCTGAGACGTTAGTTCCCGCAGACGGCTTAGTACCGTGTGCGGTATCAAAGGCCCACTCTTAGTCACAGATCGCAGAGCGGCTGTCCTACTAGCAAGAGTGAACGCTGGAGGCCACCCACGCGAAAAACATCCGGGAAGAAAAACGGATCGGGCGATCCGGCCATTTCCTTTACAAGTATCTACTCGGTTGAATCTGCTCCCAGACTCTGAGTACTGTCCACTCCACTTCGCGGCCCACTCTCAGCCATAGACCGCAGAGCGGCTGTCCGGCAAGCAAGAGCACAAGCCAAAAAGCGGAGGGAACACGAAAAATATTAAGGGGGCTCAGACGAAACCGAGTCGGCACCCTCCGCATAAAACTTGCAATGCTAGAAGCAAACATTTGATATATCTACGTGGACTAACTTTGTCTTTTTCATGATCATTTCCATGAACACTCGCCAAAAAACCTCCGCCCAACTTTGCCAAGTTGCCCGGAGGCTTGGGGGCTACTGTCGGAGTAATTGGACACAGATACCCCAAAGACGGCGAGACAATAAATCAAGACATCGGAGCTAGCAAAGCCCCTCAGTCCAACTGCCCGGCCGCTCCTGCCGGCTTCCCGTCCGACTGCTCTGCCCGGCCGGCTGTCGGCTGCTCACTGCGCCGACCAGCCGGCTGCCGACTGCGCCAACCAGCCGGCTACCGACTGCAGCCTGACCCGACACCGACAAGACACCAACGAGACGGCCATACCCGACACTATTGATGAATAGTAGCGATGACATCATCTACAGTGTATCCGTCCCTGGGCACTGTTTTATAAAGTGCATCAAGGACAAAGAGGCATGCATGCCACGTACATGGGCATGGTGCCCCATGCCCACTTGCCCCCCATGCCACTACCTAGCTTAGGTAGTAAGCTACCCCCATGCTATATATAGCTAGCAACCATCCATCCATGGGGCCGGCCACAATGGCTCCCTGGGCACTCTCACACACTCCACACATGCATACTAGCTAGCAAGCAAGCTAGCTAGCACACACATATATCCATTCGGCCTAGCACCCACTTGTGCTCATATGCATATACGAGATCAGATGCACCTGACACTGATCTCAGATACAGCTCCAGGAGCACTCTGTACCAGATATACTAGATATACTTACACATGCAGGAGTAGGGGTGTTATCTCTCCGGAGAGCCCCAAACTTGGGTAAACTAGCACGTGCTACTCGCATACCCGTCCCTGGATATTCCAGCAGCAGTCTTGCCCTCACACGAAGCCACCTTGTGGCATATGTCGTCTTGCACCCCTCGTGAGAATACCACGACAGTGCCCCAAAGTTTCTATCGGAGAATCATGATGAAAACGTGTGCCAACCCCTATGCATAGGTTCATGGGCGGAACCCGCAAGTTGGTCACCAAAACATACATCAAGTGAATCACGTGGTATCCCATTGTCACCACAGATACGCACGGCAAGACATACATCAAGTGTTCTCAAATCTTTAAAGACTCAATCCGATAAGATAGCTTCAAAGGGGAAACTCAATCCATTACAAGAGAGTAGAGTGGGGAAGAAACATCATAGGATCCAAATATAATAGCAAAGCTCGCGATACATCAAGATCGTAACACCTCAAGAACACGAGAGAGAGAGAGAGAGAGAGAGATCAAACACATAGCTACTGGTACATACCCTTAGCCCCGAGGGAGAACTACTCCCTCCTCGTCATGGAGAGCACCGGGATGATGAAGATGGCTACCGGAGAGGGATTCCCCCTCCGGCAGGGTGCCGGAACGGGTCTAGATTGGCTTTCGGTGGCTACGGAGGCTTCTGGCGACTGAACTCCTGATCTGTTGTGCTCCCTGGAAGTTTTAGGGTATATGGAGATATACAGGCATAAGAAGTACGTCAGGGGGCCACGAGGGGCCCACGAGGGTGGAGGGCGCGCCCCTACCTCGTGGCCTCCTTGAAGCTTCCCTTACGTGCACTTCAAGTCTTCTGGGCTTCTTTCCTTCCAAAAATGAGTTCCGTGAAGTTTCAGGTCAATTGGACTCCGTTTGATTTTCCTTTTCTTCGAAACCCTAAAACAAGGTAAAAACATAAACTGGCACTGGGCTCTGGGTTAATAGGTTAGTCCCAAAAATGATATAAAAGTGTATAATAAAGCCCATAAACATCCAAAACAGTAGATAATATAGCATGGAGCAATCAAAAATTATAGATACGTTGGAGACGTATCAGCATCCCCAAGCTTAATTCATGCTCGTCCTCGAGTAGGTAAATGATAAAAACAGAATTTTTCATGCGGAGTGCTACTTGGCATAATTTCAATGTAATTCTTCTTAATGGTGGCATGAATATTCAGATCCATATGATTCAAGACAAAAGTTTAATATTAACATAAAAATAATAATACTTCAAGCATACTAACTAAGCAATCATGTCCTCTCAAAATAACATGGCCAAAGAAAGCTATCCCTACAAAATCATATAGTCTCGCTATGCTCTATCTTCACCACACAAAATATTTAAATCATGCACAACCCCGATGACAAGCCAAGCAATTGGTTCATACTTTTGATGTTCTCAAACCTTTTCAATCTTCACGCAATACATGAGCGTGAGCCATAGATATAGCACTATAGTGGAATAGAATGGTGGTTGTGGAGAAGACAAAAAGGAGAAGATAGTCTCACATCAACTAGGCGTATCAATGGGGTATGGAGATGCCCATCAATAGATATCAATGTGAGTGAGTAGGGATTGCCATGCAACGGATGCACTAGAGCTATAAGTGTATGAAAGCTCAACAAAAGAAACTAGTGGGTGTGCATCCAACTCGCTTGCTCACGAAGACCTGGAGCATTTTAAGGAAGCCCATCATTGGAATATACAAGACAAGTTCTATAATGAAAGATTCCCATTAGTAAATGAAAGTGACAACATAGGAGACTCTCTATCATGAAGATCATGGTGCTACTTTGAAGCACAAGTGTGGTAAAAGGGTAGTAGAATTGTCCCTTCTCTTTTTTTCTCTCATTTTTTATATTTTTTATTGGGCCTTTTTCTTTTTTATGGCCTTTTTTATTTGGGCTTCTTTGGCCTCTTTTATTTATTTTTTTGGTCCGCAGCCTCATCCCGACTTGTGAGGGAATCATGGTCTCCATCATCCTTTCCTCACTGGGACAATGCTCTAATAATGGTGATCATCACACTTTTATTTACTTACAACTCAAGAATTACAACTCGATACTTAGAACAAGATATGACTCTATATGAATGCCTCCGGCGGTGTACCGGGATGTGCAATGACTCATGAGTGACAAGTATGAAAGTTTTATGAATGGTGGCTTTGCCACAAATACAATGTCAACTACATGATCATGCAAGCAATATGACAATGGTGGAGCGTGTCATAATAATGGAATGGTGGAAAGTTGCATGGCAATATATCTCGGAATGGCTACGGAAATGCCATAATAGGTAGGTATGGCGGCTGTTTTGAGGAAGGTATATGGTGGGTTTATGATACCGGTGAAAAGTGCGCGGTATTAGAGAGGCTAGCAAAGGTGGAAGGGTGAGAGTGCGTATAATCCATGGACTGAACATTAGTCATAAAGAACTCATATACTTATTGCAAAAATCTACAAGTTATCAAAGCAAAGTATTACACGCATGCTCCTAGGGGGATAGATTGGTAGGAAAAGACCATCGCTCGTCCCCGACTGCCACTCATAAGGAAGACAATCAATAAATAAATCATCCTACGACTTCATCACATAACGGTTCACCATACGTGCATGCTACGGGAATCACAAACTTTAACACAAGTATCTCTCAAATTCACAACTACTCAACTAGCATGACTTTAATATTACCATCCTCATATCTCAAAACAGTCATCAAGTATCAAACTTCTCATAGTATTCAACACACTCATAAGAGAATTTTATTATTCTTGAATACCTAGGATATTAGGATTTTAAGCAAATTATCATGCTATTCAAGACTCTCAAAATAATCTAAGTGAAGCATGATAGTTCATCTATTTCTTCAAAATAAAACTACCATCATGCTCTAAAATATATAAGTGAAGCACTTGAGCAAATGACAAACTACTCCGAAAGATTTAAGTGAAGATCAATGAGTAGTCGAATAATTATGCAACTATGTGAAGACTCTCTAACATTTAATAATTTAAGATACTGGTATTTTATTCAAACAGCAATAAAAACAAAATAAAATTACATCTAAGAATAGCAAACATCATGTGAAGAAGCAAAAACTTAGGATCAACCGATACTAACCGATAGTTGTTGAAGAAGAAAGGTGGGATGCCAACTGGGGAATCCCCAAGCTTAGACGCTTGAGACCTCTTGAAATATTATCTTGGGGTGCCTTGGGAATCCCCAAGCTTGAGCTTTTGTGTCTCCTTAATTCCTCTCATATCATGGTCTCCCTAAATCTCAAAAGCTTCATCCACACAAAACTCAACAAGGACTCGTGAGATAAGTTAGTATAAACCATTGCAAAAACCTTATCATACTCTACTGTAGCAAATCACTAAAATTATTATTCAACATTTCATACTAAATTCCTCTGCATATTTAATAGTCCTATCCTCAAATAGAATCATTAAAGAAGCAAACAGCTCCAAACAATGCAAACATAACAGCAATCTGCCTAAACAGGACAGTCTGTAAAGAATGCAGCAACATCCATACTTCCCTAGCTCCAAAAATTATGAAAGAAAATTCCCACTGTAGTAAATTTATCAGAGCTTAATATGCAAAATATTTCAACATTTTATCACATTCTGACTTTTCTAGGGAATTATTGCAACAGCGGTAAACTTTCTGTTTTCAAACAGCAACATGTGGACTTCTAAAATAGGCATAGTAAAGACTATCAATGCCACTTTTATTGAAATAAAAGATGCAAAACATTGTTCTAAATAACAGAAAGCAAATATAAATAAAATAAAATGACGCTCCAAGCAAAACACATATCATGTGGCGAATAAAAATATAGCTCCAAGTAAAGTTACCGATGAACGAAGACGAAAGAGGGGATGCCTTCCGGGGCATCCCCAAGCTTAGGCTTTTGGTTGTCCTTGAATATTAACTTGGGGTGCCTTGGGAATCCCCAATCTTAGGCTCTTTCCACTCCTTATTCCATAGTCCATTGAATCCTTACCCAAAACTTGAAAACTTCACAACACAAAACTTAACAGAAAACTCGTAAGCTCCGTTAGTATAAGAAAATAAATCACCACTTCAAGCTACTATAATGAACTCATTCTTTATTTATATTGGTGTTAAACCTACTGTATTACAACTTCTCTATGGTTTATAAACTATTTTACTAGCCATAGATTCATTAAGATAAGCAAACAACACACGGAAAACAGAATCTGTCAAAAACAGAACAGTCTGTAGTAATCTGTAATTAACGCAAACTTCTGGAACTCATAAAATTCTCAAATAAATTTCTGGACCTGAGGAATTTATATATTAATCATATTCAAAAATAATTAACTAAATATCACTTTCCAAATAAAAATGGCAGCAATTCTCGTGAGCGCTAAAGTTTCTGTTTTTTACAGCATGATCAACAAGACTTTCCCAAAGTCTTCCCAAAGGTTCTACTTGGCATAAACACTAATTAAAACCACATCTAAACAGAGGCTAGATGAATTATTTATTACTAAACAGGAACAAAAAGCAAGGAACAAAAATAAAGTTGGGTTGCCTCCCAACAAGCGCTATCGTTTAACACCCCTAGCTAGGCATGATGATTTCAATGATGCTCACATAAAGGATAAGAACTGAAACATAAAGAGAGCATCATGAAGAATATTACTAGCACATTTAAGCCTAACCCACTTCCTATGCATAGGTATTTTGTGAGCAAACAACTTATGGGAGCAAGAATCAACTTGCATAGGAAGGTAAAACAAGCATAACTTCAATATTTTAAGCACATAGAGAGGAAACTTGATATTATTGCAATTTCTACAAGCATATATTCCTCCCTCATAATAATTTTCAGTAGCATCATGAATGAATTCAACAATATAACCAGCACCTAAAGCATTCTTTTCATGATCTACAAGCATAGAAATTTTCTTACTCTTCACATAAGCAAAATTCTTCTCCTTCGGAATAGTGGGAGTATCATAGGAAACTCGAATACTGTAAATTGTTTCCACATTAAAAGAGTAATGTTCAGAGAAGGGGTAATCATAATAATGACAAGTTTTATAAATATAATCACTAATTTTTATAGCATAAGTATCATCATCATAAGTAGGAGGCATGCTATCATCATTATAAACTTGCATATCAAAACTTGGGAGACTAAAATTATCATCTTCATTAAATGTAGCATCCCCAAGCTTGGGATAAAAATTAATTGAAGCAAATATATTCTCAAAAACATCATCTTCATCAAACATAGCATCCCCAAGCTTGGGCCTTTTCATATCATAAGCATAATCACTCTCATCATTAATAGTATGGATAGCACCAATAGTATAGCAATTATCATATTCTTCCAAGCAAGTGCCAAAAAGATTTTGAAGATCATAAGAAGTATCATTATCTTCCACAATTATATTTTCATGAGGCACAATAGTAATAGGAGCAGCACTATTTGGGGGAGATATCTTTTTACCTCTCTTCCTTTTTCTTTTCTTCTTCTTCACCACATCATGTGTGGGTTCAATCCTCTTTTTGGAGCTCCTTATTAATGAGATTGGTTGAATAGAAGGCTCCTCTCGTTACTTGATTCATCATAAGACATAATAGGAGGATATTGGGAAGTCTCTTCCCTTGCATTAGTATTCTCTTCATCTTCTATTTGTTTTCTTTTCTTTATGTAATTGGCAATATAAGGATTTTCAATGCAATTTACCGCACAATACATATAAATTAACTCTAGATCAAATGAAAGAAGTTTATAACGGGAAAATTCTGGAAGATAATTAGTTATATGTTTCATTTCTTCGTAACCCATAAGCAAGCTAAGTTCATTATGATGTGCAAGGGAAATCAAGTCATCACAATTTTGGGACATGATACGATCATGAAACAATTTGCATTGGGTATTGAAATGATCATGTTCATTGCAAAGCTTACAAGTATGGCCAATATAATTTAAATTTTCAGCACATTCATCTAGCCTTTCTTGCAACAATTTAGTTTCTAAGTACTTATGCTTCTTTCAATATCTATCTTCCCTATTTGATGGGTGCGTACAAACCCAATGCACTCCACAAAAATTGACATGTTTATAGGAGACATCATCACTAGTGCAATCATCATTAGTATCATGGATATTCAAAGAATTCATACTAACAACATTGCAATCATGCTCATCATTCAAAGATTTAGTGCCAAACATTTTATAGATTTCTTCTTCTAGCACTTGAGCACAATTTTCCTTTCCATCATACTTACGGAAGATATTAAAAAGGTGAAGCGTATGAGACAAACTCAATTCCATTTTTTTATAGTTTTCTTTTATAAACTAAACTAGTGATAAAACAAGAAACTAAAAGACTCGATTGCAAGATCTAAAGATATACCTTCAAGCACTCACCTCCCCGGCAACGGTGCCAGAAAAGAGCTTGATGTCTACTACACAACCTTCTTCTTGTAGACGTTGTTGGGCCTCCAAGTGCAGAGGTTTGTAGGACAGTAGAAAATTTCCCTCAAGTGGATGACCTAAGGTTTATCAATCCGTAGGAGGCGTAGGATGAAGATGGTCTCTCTCAAGCAACCCTGCAACCAAATAACAAAGAGTCTCTTGTGTCCCCAACACACCCAATACAATAGTAAATTGTATAGGTGCACTAGTTCGGCGAAGAGATGGTGATACAAGTGGTATATGGATAGTAGATAATAGTTATTGTAATCTGAAAATATAAAAACAGCAAGGTAATGAATGATAAAAGTGAGCATAAACGGTATTGCAATGTGTTGAAACAAGGCCTAGGGTTCATACTTTCACTAGTGCAAGTTCCCTCAACAATACTAACATAATTGGATCACATAACCATCCCTCAACATGCAACAAAGAGTCACTCCAAAGTCACTAATAGCGGAGAACAAACGAAGAGATTATGGTAGGGTACGAAACCACCTCAAAGTTATTCTTTCCAATCAATCCGTTGGGCTATTCCTATAAGTGTCACAAACAGCCCTAGAGTTCGTACTAGAATAACACCTTAAGACACAAATCAACCAAAACCCTAATGTCACCTAGATACTCCAATGTCACCTCAAGTATCCATGGGTATGATTATATGATATGCATCACACAATCTCAGATTCATCTATTCAACGAACCCATAGGACCTCAAAGAGTTCCCCAAAGTTTCTATCGGAGAATCACGATGAAAACGTGTGCCAACCCCTATGCATAGGTTCATGGGCGGAACCCGCAAGTTGGTCACCAAAACATACATCAAGTGAATCATGTGGTATCCCATTGTCACCACAGATACGCACGACAAGACATACATCAAGTGTTCTCAAATCTTTAAAGACTCAATCCGATAAGATAACTTCAAAGGGGAAACTCAATCCATTACAAGAGAGTAGAGTGGGGAATAAACATCATAGGATCCAAATATAATAGCAAAGCTCGCGATACATCAAGATTGTAACACCTCAAGAACATGAGAGAGAGAGAGAGATCAAACACATAGCTACTGGTACATACCCTCAGCCCCGAGGGAGAACTACTCCCTCCTCGTCATGGAGAGCACTGGGATGATGAAGATGGCCACCGGAGAGGGATTCTCCCTCCGGCAGGGTGCCGGAATGGGTCTAGATTGGCTTTCGGTGGCTACGGAGGCTTCTGGCGGTGGAACTCCCGATCTATTGTGCTCCCTGGAAGTTGTAGGGTATATGGAGATATATAGGCAGAAGAAGTATGTCAGGGGGGGCATGAGGGTGGAGGGCGCGCCCCCCTACTTTGTGGCCTCATTGAAGCTTCCCTTACGTGCACTTCAAGTCTTCTGGGCTTCTTTCCTTCCAAAAATGAGGTCCGTGAAGTTTCAGGTCAATTGGACTCCGTTTGATTATCCTTTTCTTCGAAACCCTAAAACAAGGTAAAAACAGAAACTAGCACTGGGCTCTGGGTTAATAGGTTAGTCCCAAAAATGATATAAAAGTGTATAATAAAGCCCATAAACATCCAAAACAGTAGCATGGAGCAATCAAAAATTATAGATGCGTTGGAGACGTATCGACACACCAGCAAAGATTCCTTCTTCGTCGAGCTTGTCTCCCACAAACCTTTACCGGGTGATGCTTGGTTGGCCCTTGGGGATTTTAATCAAATATACCGCGCAAGAGATAAAAACAAGAGAAGGATAAACCAAAGTAGGATCAATCGTTTCCGTGCTGCACTGCAATCTTGCGAGCTCAAAGAGATTCGTCTCCAAAACAGGCGCTTCACTTGGAGCAACGAGAGGGGAAACCCCACCCTTTGCAAGCTCGACTCCTTTTTTGCAATGCGGAGTGGGACATGGCTTTCAACACACACGTGTTACATGCTTTATCATCTTCCCTCTCGGATCATTGCCCCCTTCTGCTCGCTGACGATAAGGGGCCTAGACGGCCACGTTCTTTCAAATTCAAAAATTTCTGGGTATCTTTGCCTGGTTTCGGCGACGTGGTTCAGAAGGCGTAGGATGAGCGTGTCAACCATATAGAGCCTTTCCAAATACTTCATCACAGGCTAAAGAAAACCGCGATTCGGCTTACTGAGTGGAGCAAGAAATTTTTCTCCAAGGCCAAGATCCAACTTCATGCGGCTCATCTTGTGATCCTCCATTTGGATATTGCACATGAGAGTAGGACCCTTTCCCCGGAGGAACGGGACCTACGTGCTAGACTCAAGCGAAGAGTGGTTAGCTTGGCGGTCCTTGAGCGGACTCGAAAACACCAGTGTGCTAGGTTGACAAATCTGAGGGAGGGCGATGCCAACACCAAATTCTTCCACCGTCGCATTCACCGGTTAAAGCATGCACAAGCTTGGGTGACCGAGCACAAGGAAAAGGAGAAGATCATCCACAACCACTTCTCCGAGGTCATGGGTCGGCCAAGCACGAGCAACAACGACTTCAACTGGGAGGAGCTGGGCATCGAGAGCCATGCTTTGCAAGACCTCAACTCTGCCATCACCGAGGAGGAGGTTTGGGAGGCTATAAAGGAGATGCCAAATGATAAGGCGCCGGGTCCGGATGGATTCACGGGGATGTTCTTCAAGAAGTGTTGGGGAATCATCAAGCATTCGATCATGAGGGTCATCCAATGCTTCGATTCATTGCACACCTCCAACCTTCAGTGGCTAAATTCTGCCAATGTGGTTCTACTGCCGAAAAAGGATGGCGCGGAAGACATCTCTGATTATAGACCCATTAGTCTCATCCACGCCGTCGCTAAAATCATTGCCAAGATTCTCTCACTTCGACTTGCCCCCCACATGGATGACCTTGTTTCCAACGCCCAGAGTGCATTCATCAAAAGGCGAAGTATCCACGACAACTTCATGTATGTTCAAAATTTCGCCCGACGTCTACACAAATGCAAAACGCCCGCTCTCCTCTTCAAGCTTGATATAAAGCAGGCATTCGACTTAGTCAAGTGGGGATACTACTTCGAGATTCTCCAACGGTTGGGATTCCCCCAAAAATTTCGGGCTTGGATTGCCGCGTTGTTATCATCTTCATCCTCCCGGATTATGTTAAATGGGTTGCCCGGCCCACCGGTCAAGCATGGTCGCGGATTCCGTCAGGGAGACCCCATTTCCCCCCTCCTCTTCATCCTTGCGACTGACCCCTTGCATAAGATCCTTGACTTGGCGACGAGGAAAGGTCTCCTCCACAAGATCCGTGGTCGTGGGTCCATGGTGCGTACCTCCCTCTATGCGGACGATGCAGCGGTGTTTGTGGCTCCCATCAAACAGGACATTGACAATCTCGCCTCTATCCTGAGAGGTTTTGGGGACGTGACAGGCCTTTGCTCCAATTTCCAAAAAAGCTCGGTTGTGCCTATTCGTTGCAACCACCTTGACCTTGAGCAAATCCTTTAGAGCATGCCGGCAACACGGGCCACTTTTCCGATCAAATACCTAGGCCTCCCACTTTCAGTTTGGCAACTTAAGAAGATGGATTTCCAATACCTTGAGGATAAGGCGGCCAGAAAATTGGTTTCCTGGGAGGGCCAAAACATCACTACCATCGGTTGTACGACTCTTGTTAGGTCGGTCATCTCCTCCCAAGCGGTGTTCTCCATCACGCGCCTCGTCGTGCCTCAGGGCTGCCTCGATAGCCTTAACAAAATCGAGAGGGCTTTCCTTTGGTCTGGTGCGGACAAGGCAACGGGAGCCAAATGCAAGGTCAACTGGAAGGTGGTTTATAGACCAAAAGAATGCGGTGGCCTGGGGGTGCTCAACACCGACAAATTTGCACGTGCTTTGCGGCTTCGATGGTTGTGGTATGAATGGAATGAGCCCCGCAAATTATGGGTTGGCCTGGGAAACCCCTGCACCGTCGAGGACTTCGAGTTTTTCTATGCTTCTACGACTATCTTGGTGGGAGATGGTGCCAAAACGCCTTTTTGGACTCCCCGTGGCTCCTTGGTCGCAAACCTAAGGATATTGCACCGCTCATCTTCGAGGCCTCGAAAAGAAAGAGTTGGAAGGTCCGTGAGGCCCTCAAGGGGAACGCTTGGATACTCAAGATCAACCAAGTCGTGGTTGTAACCGCAGCCCACATTCGGGAATTTTTCATTCTTTGGATGCTCCTGAATGATGTCCACCTTCATGAACAAACTGAAGATACCATCATATGGAAGCACGCAAACGACGGGATATACACGGCGGCCACTGCGTACAAGGCTCAATTCCTAGGCTTGACTCTTTTCCCCTTTCCCCCTTGGACTGTATGGTTTGGAAGGCATGGGCACCTCCAAAGGTTAATTTTTTTGCGTGATTGGCAATACAAGATAGGATTCGCCCAGCCGATCGTTTACAGCAACGAGGTTGGCCAAATTGTGGCCTCTGCAAACTTTGCAATAGGGAGCAAGAAACGGGTGCCCACATTTTCTTCAAGTGCCGTTTTACAATTCGGATATGGAAGTCTCTCATTGAGATGCTTGGTCTCGCGCACATAGATACATCCGAGTGGCACACGGATGAATCCATCTACGAATGGTGGGACAAGAGAACCGACAATCGCAACCCCAACCGGCAAGCTTTGGCCTCTCTCACCATGCTTGTCTCTTGAACCATTTGGAATGAAAGAAATGCATGGGTGTCTCGTCATAAGAGTGCGCCAACGACCATTCTTCTCACTGCCATTGTCCACGAGGCCAAGCTTTGGATGACCGCGGGCGCAAAGAAATTAGGAGATATTTTTATGGGCGAGTAATTGCCATGACGTATTTGTGGGTGTTGTAAAACTCTAAACTCTATTCTCTTCTTATTTAAGGACGTCGATAACTACCGAATGTTTGGTCTGGGACACTTCAAGCTCACACGGCCATACTGTCCTTTGGTCAGATGACCACAGATGATATTCTTGGCAGTAGAGTCCAGTTGAACGAATTTCTTGACATCAGCAGCAGTGACACCTTCTCCAGCCTTGGGAACGCCGTTCTCGACGACATACCATAGGTCGACGTCAATGGCTTCAAGATGCATGCGCATCTTATTCTTCCAGTAGGGATATTCAGTTCCATCGAAGACGGGGCACGCAGCGGAGACTTTAATTATCCCTGCAGTCGACATAGCTAAAACTCCGGTGGTTAAACCGAATCACACAGAACAAGGGAGCACCTTGCTCTGATACCAATTGAAAGTGCGTTATATCGACTAGAGGGGGGGGGTGAATAGGTGATTTTTATGAAAGTCTTCAGAACATGTGAGTTTTGAAGACAAACGATAAAAATAGACCTATTACCATGCAGCGGAAGGTAGACTACACTAGGCAAACCATAGTCAAGTATTCAATGAAGTGAAAGCACAAAGACTAATAGCAGCTAGGTAGTAAGGATCAGATAGGAAGATATTGTGAAGCCAAACAGAACACGCAGTCACTTAGTGAAGACAAATGATAGAGCAAACATACAATGACTTCACAAGGAGTAATAGTAAGTAACGTGAAGTGAAGATGAAACCAGTGACTCGTTGAAGACAATGATATGTTGAACCAGTTCCAGTTGCTGTGACAACTGTACGTCTGGTTGGAGCGGCTAGGTATTTAAACCTTAGGACACACAGTCCCGGACACCCAGTCCTGAACACGCAGCTCAGGACACCCAGTCCTCACCGTATTCTCCTTGAGCTAAGGTCACATAGACCTCGCCCAATCACTCTGGTAAGTCTTCAAGGTAGACTCCCAAACCTTCACAGACTTCGTTCACTGGCAATCCACAATGTCTCTTGGAAGCTCAGAACGCGACGCCTAACCGGCTGGAGGATGCACAGTCCTCAAGTGTAATAAGTCTTTAGATCACACAGACAAGAAGACTTAAGTGATGCCCAATTCTCTCTGGCTCTGGTGGTTAGGTCTTTATCCTCGCAAGGAATTCTCTCTCAAAGGCTTCGAGGTGGGTTGCTCTCAAACGACAAAAGCCGTGCTTTCAATCTGAGCAGCCAACCGTTTATGGTTGTAGGGGGTGGGCTATTTATAGCCACTTGGCAACCCGACCTGATTTGTCCGAAATGACCCTGGGTCACTAAGGAACTGACACGTGTTCCAACGGTCAGATTTCAAACTCACACGGCAACTTTACTTGGGCTACAAGCAAAGCTGACTTGTCCGACTCTGGACAAGATTCGCTCTCATAGTCTTCACTCGAAGACATAGGTTTTTGGTTTAGGCATCACTTTAGTCATTCTGACTGGTTCTCTTGGACCCCACTTAACAGTACGGTGGTTCCTATGACTCAACACAAAAGAAAAAGAACTACGAAAGATCTAAGTCTTCGAGCTCCATAGGCTTCATATGTGTCTTCTCTTGTCATAGTCTTCAATGTGAATATCTTCATATACCACCTTTGACTTCAATGTCTTCATACATTTTTAGGGGTCATCTCTGGTAGTAAAACCGAATCAATGAGGGACTTCTACCTGTGTTATCCTGCAATTCTCACAAACACATTAGTCCCTCAACTAGGTTTGTCGTCAATACTCCAAAACCAACTAGGGGTGGCACTAGATGCACTTACACTCTTATATTGACTCTTTCTAATGTTATGATAAATTGCAATTGCTTCAATGACTGAGATTATAGTTTGTTATTTTTCAATGAAATTTATGATTCATACTTGAAATTGTGATTGAATTATTACTTTAGCATAAGAGATCTTATGACAATATATGTATATGTTTCTGTTCTAAGAATGATCATGATGCCCTCATGTCCGTATTTTATTTTTATCGACACCTCTATCTCTAAACATGTGGACATATTTTTCGATATCGGCTTTCGCTTGAGGACAAATCTGAGGTCTAAGCTTGGGGGAGTTGATACGTGGGGGGGGGGGCTCGGTGGAGTTAAGGAAGAACCACCTGCAGCGGGGACGGGGCTCGCCGGAGAGGTACCCCACTATCTATCTTAGGGTTCAGTGTTGGGGGCGGGGGCCTAGAGGGCTGGCCGGGGCGGCGGCGGACCGGCGATGGGGAGTAGTTTCGAGGCGGCGAGTGATACCTCCATTTTGCATCATGCTTTTATATCGATATTTATTGCATTATGGGCTGTTATTACAAATTATGTTACAATACTTATGCATATTCTCTCTTATTTTACAAGGTTTACATGAAGAGGGGGAATGCCGGCAGCTGGAATTCTGGGCTGGAAAAGGAGAAAATATTAGAGACCTATTCTGCACATCTCCAAAAGTCCTGAAACTCCACAGGAGTTATTTTCAGAATATATAAAAAATACTGAGCGAAGAAAGTACCAGAGGGGGGCCACCCACCGCCCACGAGGGTGGGGGCGCGCCCTACCCCCTGGGCATGCCCCCTGCCTCGTGGGCCCCCTGGTGGCCCTCTGATGCCCATCTTTGGCTATATGGAGTCTTTCCTCGAGGGAAAAATCATAAGCAAGCTCACGGGACAAAACTCCGCCGCCACGAGGCGGAACCTTGGCGGGACCAATCTTGGGCTCCGACAGAGCTGTTCTGCTGGGAAAACTTCCCTCCGGGAGGGGGAAATCATCACCAACGATCCTCTCATCCGGAGGGGTCAATCTCCATCAACATATTCACCAGCACCATCTTATCTCCAACCCTAGTTCATCTCTTGTATCCAATCTTTGTATCCAAACCTCAGATTGGTACATGTGGGTTGCTAGTAGTGTTGATTACTGCTTGTAGTTGATGCTAGTTGGTTTATTTTGTGGAAGATCATATGTTCATATCCATTATGCATATTAATACCCCTCTACTTATGAACATGAATATGCTTTGTGTGTAGTTACGTTTGTTCCTGAGGACATGGGAGAAGTCTTGCTATAAGTAGTCATGTGAATTTGGTATTTGTTCGATATTTTAATGAGATGTATGTTGTCTTTCCTCTAGTGGTGTCATGTGAACGTCGACTACATGACACTTCACCATTGTTTGGGCCTAGAGGAGGGCATTGGGAAGTAATAAGTAGATGATGGGTTGCTAGAGTGACATAAGCTTAAACCCTAGTTTATGTGTTGCTTCGTAAGGGGCTGATTTGGATCCATATGTTTCATGCTATGGTTAGGTTTACTTAATACTTCTGTTGTAGTTGCGGATGCTTGCAATAGGGGTTAATCATAAGTGGGATGCTTGTCCAAGTAAGGATAGTACCCAAGTACCGAACGCGAATCATATGAGCGTGATGAAAACTAGCTTGACGATAATTCCCATGTGTCCTCGGGAGCGCTTTCCTGCATATAAGAGTTTGTCCAGGCTTGTACTTTGCTACAAAAAGGATTGGGCCATCTTGCTGCACCTTATTTACTTTCATTACTTGTTGCTCGTTTCAATTTATCTTATCACACAACTATCTGTTACCGATAATTTCAGTGCTTGCAGAGAATACCTTGCTGAAAACCGCTTATCATTTCCTTTTGCTCCTCGTTGGGTTCGACACTCTTACTTATCGAAAAGGCTACGATAGATCCCCTACACTTGTGGGTCATCAAGACTCTTTTCTGGTGCCGTTTCCGGGGAGTGAAGCGCCTTTGGTAGGTGGAATTTGGTAAGGAAAAATTTATATAGTGTGCTAAAATTTACTGTCACTTGTTACTATGGAACATAATCCTTTGATGGGCTTGTTCGGGGTATCTTCACCCCGATCAGTAGAGCAAAGAGTTGCTCCTCAACCTACTGAACCTACTGAAAATGTTTACTTTGAAATCCCTTCGGGTATGATAGAGAAACTGCTAGCTAATCCTTTCACAGGTGATGGAACATTACATCCCGATTTGCACCTAATCTACGTGGATGAAGTTTGTGGATTATTTAAGCTTGCTGGTATGCCCGAGGATGTTAAATAAGAAGGTCTTCCCTTTATCTTTGAAGGGAGAGGCATTGACATGGTTTAGGCTATGGGATGATATGGGATCATGCAACTACAAACGATTGAAATTGGAATTTCATCAGAAGTTTTATCCTATGCATCTTGTTCATCGTGATCGTAATTATATATATAATTTTTGGCCTCACGAAGGAGAAAGCATCGCTCAAGCTTGGAGGAGGCTTAATTCAATGTTATATTCATGCCCCAATCATGAGCTGTTAAAAGAAATGATTATTCAAAAAAATTATGCTCGGCTTTCTCTCAGTAATCTCTCCATGCTTGATACCTCTTGTACTGCTTCTTTTATGATGAAGAATATTGAATTCAAATGGTATTTATTGGAAAGAATTAAACGCAACTCTGAAGATTGGGACCTCGACGAGGGTAAGGAGTTTGGTATAACACCTAAGTTTGATTGTGTTAAATCTTTTATGGATACCGATGCTTTTAGTGAATTTAGCACTAAATATGGACTTGACTCTAAGATAGTAGCTTCTTTCTGTGAATCCGTTGCTGCTCATGTTGATCTCCCTAAGGAGAAGTGGTTTAAATATAATCCTCCCATTGAAGTAAAAGTAGTTTCACCTATTAAAGTTGAAGAAAAGACTATCACTTATAATGATCCTGTTGTTCCCACTGCTTATATTGAAAAACCACCTTTCCCTGTTAGAATAAAGGATCATGCTAAAGCTTCAACTGTGGTCAACAAAAGTAATATTAAGACACCCAAACCCCCTGAGAAAATTAAAGTTGAACCTAATATTGCTATGGTTAAGGATCTCTTGGCCAATAATATTGATGGGCATGTTATTTACTTCTGTGATGAATCTGCTAGAATTGCTAGACCTGATACTCAAAATAAACATAGACCTATTGTAGGCATGCCTGTTATTTCTGTTAAAATAGGAGATCATTGTTATCATGGCTTATGTGATATGGGTGCTAGTGCAAGTGCAATACATCATTTCTTATATAAATAAATTATGCATGATATTGCACCTGCTGAGATAGAGGAAATTGATGTTACAATTAAGCTTGCCAATAGAGATACTATTTCACCAGTTGGGATTGTTAGATATGTTGAAGTCTTATGTGGGAAAGTTAAATATCCTGCTGATTTTCTTGTTCTTGGTTCCCCAGAAGATGAATTTTGTCCCATTATATTTGGTAGACCCTTATTGAATACCGTTAATGCTAAGATAGACTGCAATAAGGATGTTGTTTCTATTGGCTTAGGGGATATGTCTCATAAGTTTAATTTTGCTAAATTTCGTAGACAACCCCATGATAAAGAATTGCCTAGTAAAGATGAAATTATTGGTCTTGCTTATATTGCCGTGCCTCCTACTAATCCTTTAGAACAATATTTGCTAGACCATGAAAATGATATGTTTATGAATCAAAGAAGGGAAATATATGAAGTATTCTTTAAACAGGGACCTATTTTGAAACACAACTTTCCTGTTCAAATCCTAGGGGATCCTCCTCCACCTAAGGGTGATCCCGTGTTTGAACTTAAACCTTTACCTGATAATCTTAAATATGCATATCTTGATGAGAAAGAGATATATCCTGTTATTATTAGTGCTAACCTTTCAGAGCATGAACAAAAGAAATTATTGAAAACTCTAAAGAAGCACCGTGCTGCTATTGGATATACTCTTGATGATCTTAAGGGCATTAGTCCCACTCTATGTCAGCACAAAATAAAATTGGAGAAAGACGCTAAACCGGTTGTTGATCACCAACGACGGTTAAATCCTAAGATGAAAGAAGTGGTAAGAAAAGAAATACTAAAGCTTCTGGAGGCAGGTATAATTTATCCCGTTGCTGATAGTCAGTGGGTAAGCCATGTCCATTGTGTCCCTAAGAAGGGAGGTATTACTGTTGTTCCTAATGATAAAGATGAATTGATCCCACAAAGAATTGTTACAGGTTATAGAATGGTAATTTGATTTCCATAAACTAAATAAAGCTACTAAAAAGGATCACTACCCTTTACCCTTTATTGATCAAATGCTAGAAAGATTGTCCAAACATACACATTTTTGCTTTCTAAATGGTTATTTTGGTTTCTCTCAAATACCTGTGTCAAAAGAGGATCAAGAAAAGACAACTTTTGCTTGCCCTTTCGGTACCTTTGCTTATAGACGTATGCCTTTTGGTTCATGTAATGCACCTGCTACCTTTCAAAGATGTATGACTGCTATATTCTCTGACTTTTGAGAAAAGATTGTTGAGGTTTTCATGGATGATTTGTTTGTTTATGGGACTTCTTTTGATGATTGCTTAAGCAATCTTGATCGAGTTTTGCAGAGATGTGAAGAAACCAATCTTGTTTTGAATTGGGAGAAGTGCCACTTTATGGTTAATGAAGGTATTGTCTTGGGGCATAAAATTTCTGAAAGAGGTATTGAAGTGGATAAAGCTAAAGTTGATGCTATTGAAAAGATGCCATGTCCCAAGGACATTAAAGGTATAAGAAGTTTCCTTGGTCATGCCGGTTTTTATAGGAGGTTCATTAAGGACTTTTATAAAATTTCCAGGCCTCTGACTAATCTCTTACAAAAAGATGTTCCTTTTGTCTTTGATGATGACTGTGTAGAAGCATTTGGAGTACTTAAGAAAGCTTTGGTTTCTGCACCTATTGTTCAACCTCCTGATTGGAATTTACCATTTGAAATTATGTGTGATGCTAGTGATTATGCTATAGGGGCTGTTCTAGGACAAAGAGTTGATAAGAAATTAAATGTTATACAATATGCGAGTAAAACTCTAGACAGTCCCCAGAGAAATTATGCTACTACTGAAAAAATAATTTTTAGCAGTTGTATTTGCTTGTGATAAGTTCAGACCTTATATTGTTGATTCCAAAGTAACTGTTCACATTGATCATGCTGCTATTAAATATCTTATAGAAAAGAAAGATGATAAACCTAGACTTTTTAGATGGGTTCTCCTACTACAAGAATTTGATTTACATATTATTGATAGAAAGGGAGCTGAGAACCCCGTTGCAGACAACTTGTCTAGGTTAGAGAATGTTCTTGATGACCCACTACCTATTGATGATAGCTTTCCTGATGAACAATTAGCTGTCATAAATGCTTCTCGTACTGCTCCTTGGTATGCTGATTATGCTAATTATATTGTTGCTAAGTTTATACCACCTAGTTTCACATACCAGCAAAAGAAAAAGTTCTTCTATGATTTAAGACATTACTTTTGGGATGACCCACATCTTTGTAAAGAAGGAGTAGATGGTGTTATTAGACGTTGTGTACCTGAGCATGAACAGGAACAGATCCTAGGCAAGTGTTACTCTGAGGCTTATGGAGGACACCATGCTGGAGACAGAACTGCACATAAGGTACTGCAATCCGGTTTTTACTGTCCTACTCTCTTTAAGGATGCCCGTAAGTTTGTATTGTCCTGTGATGAATGACAAATAATTGGTAATATTAGTAGACGTCAGGAAATGTCTATGAATTATTCACTTGTTATTGAACCATTTGATGTTTCGGGCTTTGTTTATATGGGACCGTTTCCTTCCTCTAATGGATACACACATATTTTAGTTGTTGTTGATTACGTTACTAAGTGGGTAGAAGCTATTCCAACTAGTAGTGCTGATCATAACACCTCTATTAAGATGCTTAAAGAAGTTATTTTTCTGAGGTTTGGAGTCCCTAGATACTTAATGACTGATGGTGGTTCACATTTTATTCATGGTGCCTTTCGTAAAATGCTTTCTAAGTATGATGTTAATCATAGAATTGCCTCTCCTTATCACCCACAGTCTAGTGGCCAAGTAGAATTAAGTAATAGAGAGCTTAAATTAATTTTGCAAAAGACTGTTAATAGATCTAGAAAGAATTGGTCCAAGAAACTTGATGATGCATTATGGGATTATAGAACTGCATACAAAAATCCTATGGGCATGTCTCCGTATAAAATGGTTTATGGTAAAGCATGTCACTTACCTCTTGAACTAGAACATAAGGCATATTGGGCCATTAAAGAGCTCAATTATGATTTCAAACTTACCGGTGAGAAGAGGCTTTTTGACATTAGCTCACTTGATGAATGGAGAACCCAGGCCTATGAAAATGCCAAGCTGTTTAAAGAAAAAGTTAAAAGATGGCATGATAAAAGGATACAAAAGCGTAAGTTTAATGTAGGTGATTATGTATTGCTATACAACTCTCGTTTGAGATTTTTTGCAGGCAAACTCCTCTCTAAATGGGAAAGTCCTTACGTCATCGAGGAGGTCTATCATTCCGGTGCCATAAAAATCAACAACTTTGTCGGGGGTTGGGTGCGACATATGCCAAAGGATGGCTTATCATGGTGGGAGCGAGTAGAACGTCGCCGGTGCCTGGAAGCGGGATGAGGCGTAGACACGAACGCCGGCGTACTTTACCCAGGTTCGGGGCTCTCCTAGGAGATAACACCCCTAGTCCTACTCTGCGGGGTCTCCGCATGATAACTAAGATGTAAGTGGTACAATGGTGCTCCTCGAGCTGTTCGCTAGAGGTGGAAGAAGGCAGGCTCACTCCCTCCTCCTCTAGGTATGAGTCTAGTCCTAACAGGGTCCAACCCTTTGCATGGGTGCCCTGGGGGGTTTGTATAGGCCTACCCCCAGGGGTACAATGGTAATCTGGCTGGGCGTAGGGCCCGGTCGTCATTCTCTCTGGTCGTCGGCTTCTTGGCCGAGAGCTGGGGCCGGCCGCCTGGTGGGCCCCGCCGCCTGGTCTGGTACGGAGCCGACAAGCCACTCCCGCCGCTTGTGGGTCTGGCTGGCTGCTGATCATTGTAGCCATAATGCTAATGGCACAGGCTTGGTCGGGGAAGCGTGGCTACAGTCCCGCCGCCTGGTGGCCGATCACTGTCGCCACTCAGTGTCTTGTCTGGTTGATGGCGTATGGGGCCCGAGGGAGGGATCAGCCGCCTGCTGGTAGCTAGTTCCTCCAAGGTCCGGCTGCCTCGGCCTCCTCCGTCTTCAGGGCTCTGGCTGCCAGATAGGGCCCGTCGTCTGCAAGTCGTACCTGACAGGCCTTCGTGGGAACAGGACTCCGCCTGTCAGGTATGACGTATGGGGGGAGAGCCAACAGTGCCGCGTCGTGCGGGGATCTCTGCCTGTATAGGGCACTGTGGCCACGCCCATCCCTGGATCCGGGGGGAAGGCTTGCACTGTAGCCGTACCCTGTCTTGTCTTCTTAATGGGGGCGCAAACTTTGAGGGCACCATGGGCCGACTGCTAGGAGCCGGCCTCTCTGGAGGCCGCCTGCTAGGAGTCGACCCATCTTGAAGCCGCCTCCTGAGCATGGTCGTCTTCTTGCAGTCGGCCATTCAGCCAGCCGGCCACCAGAAGGCGGCGCTTCATCTTGCCGTCTCGAGGGGCGCAGCCGGCCCCGATGTTTTGAAAGGCTCAGGGGCTCAGGTTGGGCTACCCGTGGCCCATTACTCCGACAGTAGTCCCCGAAGCTGGTGAGGGGCCACGGTTGAGGAGCCGGGCAGCCTCAACAGTTTCCTCCTCTGGGATTTTGAATGTGTTGGTGGGAATCAGGCGGCGAGCTTGATAAGCTTCTCTGCCGGCCGTCTGTTGCGGGCATGCCACCTGGCGCTGGCTGGCCGGGTCGGCCTGCCAGCCCACGTGCATGACGGGACGAGACCGCAGGCCGGGCCCACCACCACCGGGCCTCGGGCAGCGAGCGGATCCGCGGTGGCCGAGGTAGGCGGTTGGGCTTCTCCGTGGAGTTAAGGCACGTGTAGGATCGAAAGTATGTCTAGAGGGGGGGTGATTAGACTACTTGACCAAATAAAAGCTTAACCTTTTCCCAATTTTAGTTCTTGGCAGATTTTAGCTATTGTAGGACAAGTCAAGAAATCATCACACAATTCAAGCAAGCATGCAAAGAGTATATTGGCAGCGGAATGTAAAGCATGCAACTTGCAAGAATGTAAGGGAAAGGGTTTGGAGAATTCAAACACAATTGGAGGCACGGATGTTTTTCCCGTGGTTCAGATAGGTGGTGCTATCCTACATCCACGTTGATGGAGACTTCAACCCACAAAGGGTAACGGTTGCGCGAGTCCACACAGGGCTCCACCCACAAAGGGTAACGGTTGCGCGAGTCCACAAAGGGCTCCACCCACGAAGGGTCCACGAAGAAGCAACCACCCACAAAGGGTCCACGAAGAAGCAACCTTGTCTATCCCACCATGGCCATCGCCCACACAGGACTTGCCTCCCTAGCGGTAGATCTTCACGAAGTAGGCGATCTCCTTGCCCTTACAAACTCCTTGGTTCAACTCCACAATCTTGTCGGAGGCTCCCAAGTGACACCTAGCCAATCTAGGAGACACCACTCTCCAAGAAGTAACAAATGGTGTGTAGGTAATGAACTCCTTGCTCTTGTGCTTCAAATGATAGTCTTCCCAACACTCAACTCTCTCTCGTAGGATTTGGATTTGGTGGAAAGAAGATCTGAGTGGAAAGCAACTTGGGAAGGCTAGAGATCAAGATTCATATGATAGGAATGGAATATCTTGGTCTCAACACATGAGTAGGTGGTTCTCTCTCAGAACATATGAGTTGGAATTGTGTATGCGTTCTGATTGCTCTCTCCACGAATGTAGAGGAGGTGGAGGGGTATATATAGCCTCCACACAAAATCCAACCGTTACACACAGTTTTCCAATCTTGGTGGGACCGAATCAACAAACTCGGTCGGACCGGAAAGGTAAACCTAGTGACCGTTAGAGATTTTCGGTGGGACTGACATGCAACTCGGTAGGACCGATATGGTTAGGGTTTGGGCATAACTTAATCTCGGTGAGACCGATTACACAAACTCGGTGGGACCGAATTTGGTAATTAGCTAACCAAAGAGTTGGTCAGGCAAACTCGGTGGGACCGATTTGCTCTTTCGGTGAGACCGAAAAGTTACAAAAAGGAAACACTGAATTTACATTGCAATCTCGGTGGGACCGATTCGCTCTTTCGGTGAGACCGAAAAGTTACGAAAGGGAAACAGAGAGTTTGCAACCCCATCTCGGTGAGACCGAGATCCCTATCGGTAGAACCGATTTGCTAGGGTTCGGCAGTGGCTTATGACAAATGAAACTCGGTGGTGCCGGATAGGAAGAATCGGTAGGACCGAGTTTGGCTTAGGGTTTAGGTCATATGTGGATATGGGAAAGTAGTTGAGGGTTTTGGAGCATATCACTAAGCACATGAAGCAAGAGGCTCATTAAGCAACACCTCATCCCTCCTTGATAGTATTGGATTTTCCTAAAGACTCAATGTGATCTTGGATCACTAAAATGTAAAATGAAGAGTCTTGAGCTTTTGAGCTTGAGCCAATCCTTTGTCCTTAGCATTCTGAGGGTTCCACTTTCACATCCATGCCATGCCAATCATTGAGCTTTCCTGAAATAATCATCTTGGAATAGCATTAGCTCAATGAGCTATATGTTGTTATGAATTTACCAAAACCACCTAGCGATAGTTGCACTTTCAATCTCCCCCTTTTTGGTAATTGATGACAACATATAGATCAAAGCTTCGACAAATGATAATAAGCATGAAATATATCGTCGCTTTGAGAAGTATGTGACAAGTAAGAGCTCCCCCTAAATTTGTGCATATTTAAAATTTGCTTTGGACTGCAAATGCACAAAGAGTTAGAGTCATGGGTTCCTCTTCCATGTCACATACATCTTGGTGGAGCGCTTAAAATGATAAGAATGAAATACATGCACTCATCACCAAGAATAGTGAATGATCACATAAGATAGATAAGATAATAGCATTCATCAAGCATTAAGTGTAGCTTATGATCAAACACATGATCATCAATGTCTCACAAATAATGACGTAGTATTTCAAGCACTCAAAAGCAAACAAAGTTCGAAAAACCACCAAATAAAGCAAGAGAGAAAAAGGCAACACTCTCTCTCTCGAAGCCTATGATCTATACATTTTTCTCCCCCTTTGGCAACAAGTTACCAAAAAGTTCCTAGAAAATGCATAGTACTAGATCGACGCTCAGGCTTGATCTTCAGGTGGTGGTGGAGTCCGGATCACTCCAAGGACGAAGGCTTCTGTAGACGCTAAAGTAGACGCTGGAGTTGGAGCTGAAGTAGATGCTGGAGCTGGTGGAACTGAGGTTGTGGCTGGAGCTGAGGCAGTTGCTCTTGTGTCAGGAACTGGCACTGCAGACGACCTCGGACCTCTTGGCACTCTGGCAAAGGCATCAGTTGTAGTCCTGCCTCTCCTCTCCTGCATGTCACCTTGGAGCTGCTCCACTGCAGTCTGAATCTCTGTTACCTTGACATCCAAGTCATAGAACTTTTGTTCCATGATTCTCTCTAGGCTTGCCTGGTTCTGAGTTAGGGTGGCTAGTCCTTTCTCAATCCGCAGGGTGGATGCAATTAGGTAACCAAGCTGCTCTTGTTTGGTTTTCAAGAAGTACTCAGATGCCTCCTCTTGAGTTGGCATCTTGGCAGCTTTCTCCTTTCTTGCCTTCTCCTTCTTTGCTTGTGCTTGGGCAGACGATGGCTCATTCTCAGTCATGACAACTTGATTGTCCTCAAAATCTGGACGGATGGGCAGGTGTTCCTTGTCCAATAAATATATGCCCATGCCCATCTTAGAGTTGATGAGCTCCTGAATCTGAGGGGCATATCCACAGCTCCTCTTCTGATCTGCTGCAGTCCTCTTGATAGTTTCTACGATGAGGCTCATGACCTTGAACTTCTGTGGCACATCAAAGACATGAAGCAAGTTGATTGCATGGCCTCTGATCATCTTGTGATCTCCAGACTTGGGCAAGAGAGTGTGCCTCAATATCCAATTTATAGTTGGCAGCCCTGACAGAAGGTAATGCACAGACCCAAATTTGAAGGTGTCAAGAGCTTCATTGGGAATTTCCTTGTACATGTTGGACATTGAGTTATGATCCATCTTTTTCTTGGCATAAATGTCCAAGTCATCTGCTTGCTCCTCTGGGGCATTGATCAACTTTGCCCATTCCTCAACAGTAGATTGGTACCTCGTACCTTCAGACATCCAAGTGATCCTTCCATCTGGATAAAAATGTGCCGTGGAGTAGAATTGCATAATGAGCTCCTCGTTCCACTTTGTGAGCTTCTGCCCAACAAAGTCCGCAACTCCACAAGCACTAAAGCTGTCATACACTCCAGGGTAGTGTTCCTCATTGTCCTTGATGTATTGCCAGTCAACCCATCTCATATCACAGACTATTGGCTTCCTATCAAGCAGCACTGTCTCATAGAAATCTTACTGCTCCTTGGTGTGAAATCTGTAGTCCACAGCAGTCGTCCTCTTTGAAGCATACGGGTCTGCTTCTCTCCACTTCCTCAACCCTGAGTCTCTCCTGAGCTTCATATCCTCAGCCACAGGATGAGCATCGTTGTGGTCTGGGATCTTGGGCTTGAGCTTTCTAAGAACTTGCTCTTCATCCTCTTCTTCAGCAACAGTCTCAGGCACTGGGGCCTTGTTCTTCTCAGCTGCAGGTATGTTCCTTGTATTCCTCTTTGGTTTTGGCTTGGAGGCAGCTTTGGGTGCTTCTTAGGGCTTAGATGCAGCAGCCCCTGATTTGATAGCATCACCCATCATCTTGGGTGCCTTAGGTGCTGGTGCAGCTACCTCTTCTTCCTCTTCCTCTTCCATGATGGAAGCCTTTCCAAGCACTCTGGCCACGGTCTTCTTGACCCTTTCCTTCCTCTTCTTGCCTTCAGCAGCAACTGGCTCTTTGGGTGTAGGCTTTTCAGTTGAATCTCTTGCCTTTGACATGGGCTGCCTGCCTGCTGGCCTTTTGATTTTCAAACCTGGCTTTGTGCCTTGAGCTGGCTCAACTCTCTTTGATGTGGCCTCTTCCTCTGCCACATAATCTTCATCTTCAGAATCAGAAGTTCTCTTCTTCCTCTGTCTGGTGGCAGCTTTTGGCAAATTGCTAGGAGTACTCCTGCTGCCATCATCTGAAGAACTTGAGGGCTAGTGCCCTCACTCATCTGCACCTGCTCTTCTGACATGTTCTGGCTGTCACTCTGGTCTGACATGATGAACAAGCTGACTGCTGACCCTGTGAACAGATTATAGATGAGGTAGAATAGATGAGCATCACAAAATGCAGAGATTTTTGCAAAAGAATGATCCAAAAACTTAGTTTTAGTTTCCCACTGAAATCATCTCGGATCTACCGATTTTTAAACTCGGTGATACCGAAGCAGTTTTGGCACCTAAACTAGTGAACTCGGTCAGACCGAGTCACAGTTCGGTGGCACCGAGACTGCTAGGGTTTCACAGAGTTCCAAAATCGGTCATACCGATAAGTAATTCTCGGTCAGACCGAGTCTCACTTGTGCAATGGCATAAGCCAAATCGGTGGGACCGAGTTTTTCAACTCGGTGGGTCCGAGATGGTTTCGGCGGAAACCTAACCCTAAAATTTTTGAATCAAACCTAATCTACGAGCGTATTGACTGGATAGGAGTGTTTCAATTGTGGCAAGAATCATGATGATCACAATGTGCTAAGAATCGGATTGGAGAATAGCACAAAGATCGAGTCCATACCCTAGTTCGGCGGAGACTCGCTACGGCGGCAACGGCGGGGCAGAATTCCTGTTGACGGCGACGGAGACCAGCGACTGGAGGCGGTTGGCGGTGAGAAGACGATCCGGAGACCACGTTGGCAGAGCAGGCTATCGCGCGGGCGAAGGGGTTCGGAGAAATTTCAAAATTTTGCCCGTGACTATATATAGCCCGACCCTGTCGGTGTGACCGAGTGGAACAACTCGGTGGCACCGAGATTCATAACTGTAAGCAGTTACTGAAACTCGGTGTGACCGAAAAGTTCAAATCGGTTGCATCGAGATCGAAAACCTAGATCAACTTAATGATCTCGGTAGGACCGAAAGTGGGGTATCGGTCAGACCGAGAATCATAAAGAGATTTTGGAAGTTTAAGTCTATGACGAATCGGGGACTCCGAGCGCTCCTCACACAGAGTGGTTCGAATTTGACTTGATCAAATTTTGTGATGTAGCATGAAAAGAGTTTGAGACGAGAAAATCATAGATAGCTAGAGGAGGTTCTTAGGCATTCTTGTCCATCCACTTGGCAAAAAGAAATAAAACCGAACAATCAAAATAACAAGTGGATGTCCTCGAATGAGTAAAATATGCAACCAGCATGCTCACACAATAAGATGGCAAATGAAATATGTGACAAGGCATGCACAACCAATTCTAGCATCTATCAAGAAATTTGCGATGACTAGGTCATCTATATATGAGTATATTGACTTAGGAGTCAAGTGAGAACACTTGATCATAGGTCATACTCATCGTTTAAGCTCAAGTGGGGTTACCACTTTTACATAAAGCATTGTTGTGTTCACATCTTTAGAGTTGCTTTAGCTCAAGTCTTAGAGTAAAGCTCCCCCTAGATGTGATATCCCCCCTAAGAGGGATGAACTAACCTTGGGTTTTGTCGATGATGACTTCATGTAGATGTTGAAGATGTGGACGCTCAATGTTGATGTAGATCACTTGGAGCTATCCATTTGAGTGAATTGCACTTTCAATACCTACATGGGTTAGTCCCACAAGGAAAAAACAAGGATATCCATAGACATAGAGTGATGCACACACAAGATGATGTCCATGAAAACTTTTAGGTTACCTTGTCCCTTGTCTTACCAACAAGAGGGTTTGTGACTCCTTGAACTAGTGCAAGATGTGGAGGTTGATTGCACTTGTTCTTGCCAAAATAATAAGAGTGAAGTATGTTGGCGGAGTCACCCTCAAGAACTCTCTAGTTCTTCTTCTTTTGGATCCACACCATCTTGATGGGAATCCTTGGAGTTGTAGTCATACTTGATGAAGTGGAACTTGAAGTAGTCTTGGGAATCCACTTGACTAAGGTCTTAGGAGCTTCTTCAAATGCATCAATTTCCTCTTGAAACTTGTCCTTGCCTTTTTGCTTGTAGTCTTGTGGTGGAAGATCATCTTGAGCTTGTGTCCCCTTGAAAGAAGTATCATACTTCTCTTGTTGAGGAACAAACTTTGTCTTGGGGTATTGATCTTCTTCCACTCAACTCCATTGGCATTGAACTTTCGTTCAAAACCAACACCTTGATTCTTCCAGTGCATTCCTTGCTTGCGCACAATTTCCTCGAATTGCTTACTCCCGGCAAGGCTTTTGTACACTCCTTTCTCTATAATTCCCTTCAATAAACTATTTTCTTGCTCAAGTGTAACTTGGCTAAGAGAATCATTAGTGGAATTAATAGAACTACTAGAAGCAACAATATTGGATTTAGCATGATCATTGTTACTGCTAGAGGAAGAATCTTTCTTGTTCTTGTTACTAGACTTGACTTGAGGCATGTAAGTGGATAAGAGTAAACGCTTGGAAATGTGAGAAGAACTTTTCTTGTGGAGATCATCATTGATTGCTTTTAAGAACTCATGCTCTTGCTCAAGATTGAGCTTTTCAAAGCGTAATTTCTCATGAGCTCTTAAAAGTTCTCAATGATCTTCGAAGATAGTTTCATGAGCTAACTTAAGAGTGTTTAATTCTTTAGTTAGAGCCTCAATCTTCTCCTTATCATTGTCATTCGTTTTATCTTGATTAGCATGATTAATTGGTCTTTCATCATAGTATTCATCACTAGAGTTGTCAACAAGCAAATCATCACCTAACAAGTCATCTTCATCACTATTGAAATCAACATACTAGGGATGTGTTACCTTAGGACCTTTGGACATGAAGCATCTTCCAACTCCTTCATTTGGTGAGTCAAATATGTCGTAGGAGTTGGTTGACACAAGTGCTAGATCGGCAACACCTTCATCTTGAGTATCTTCGGAGTCGGAGTGATAACTTCTCTCGGAGTGGCTGTCGGAGTCGGAGCCGGATACCCATTCACCAACATGAGCTTGATGTCTTCGTCTTGTGTAGCTCCTTGATGATTTTTCCTTCCTTTCTGAATCCTTGCTTCTCCGTGAGTATCTTTGTCGGGTGGTAGGTGCGACATATGCCAACGGGTGGCTTATCATTGTGGGAGCCAGTAAGACATCGCCGGTGCCTGGAAACGGGATAAGGCAAAGACATGCACGCCGGCGGATCTTACCCAGCTTCGGGGCTCTCCGTGGAGATAACACCCCTACTGCTGCTCTGCGGGGTCTCCGCATGATCACTAGATGAACATGTAACTACACAATGCTCCTTGAGCGGTTTGGTGGGAGGAGGTAGAAGGGCACGGCTAGCCTGCTTCCTCTCCTTCTGTGGTGTCTAAGACTAGCAGGGGGTCGAACCCTTTGCATGGGTGCCCCGGGGGGTTTATCTAGGCCTACCCCCCGGGGGTACAATGGTAATCCGACTGGGTGCGGGGCCCAGCCGTCTGTGACCGCGCTCGCCGGCTTCCGCGCCGACCGCTGGCGCCCGCCGGCTGGTGGGTCCCGCCGGCTACCAACTCCTTGGCAACAGACAGGCCCCACTGCCAAGGGTCTTGTCGATGGCTGGTTACTGTTGCCTCATCCTGATGACGAGGGCTTCGTCGAGGTAGGCGTGGCTACAGTGCTGCCGTCCGGCGGGCGATTACTGTAGCCTTACCGCGTCTTGTCTCCCTAATGGAGCGTCTTCTTCGAGAGGGGAAGCGAGCCGGCTGCGGGGTGCCGGCCCCGTCTCGGGCCGACTGGAGGAGGCCAGGCCGCCTTCGGGCCGACTAGGGGAGGCCAGGCCACCTTCGGGTGTCTCTCTGCACGAAGGGGCCCACCGCCTGTGGGCCGTACTGGTAGCCCGTCGTGGATGACATCAGGGTCAACATGGCAACAGTGCCGCGCCGGACGGGTCATGGCCACTCCGTACGGCGCACTGTGCCAGGCGTGCTCCGGGATTCGGGGGTGGCAGGCTTTACTGTAGCCACGCCCTATCTCATCGCCGCTAGGTGTATGCAAACTTTGAGGGTACGGTCTCGACCGCTTTATGGGAGCCGGCCTCTTGGAGCCGGCCTCCTCATGGCCGGCTTCTTGGAGCCGGCATCTTGGAGCCGGCTTCTTCGAGTCGGCCTCCCATGGTTTTCTTCATGAGGGGAAAAGTCGGGCCGCCTTCTTCGAGCTGGCCTGGGTGGCAGCTAGCACGGGGGAGGCGTCTCCATGTCTTGGATTCTTGAGAGCAGGACGGGCTCGTGATTTCTTCAGAAGGGCCAGGGGAAGCCGGCTAGGCTACCCATGGCTATTTCCTCTAACAATCTTCGTTCATAACGATCATCTCTACTCCTTCTCTCTCTTGGTGGTGATTCTTTGCTTCTTATTTTTTGGAGAATCTTCTCTTCTCTTGTAGGGAGCCGTACACTCATTGGAATAGTGTCCGGGTCTTCCACAACTGTAGCAGTTTCGCTCTCGACTAGAAGATCTTTTGTCATTGTAGGATCTTGACTTGAAGCTTCTATCTTTGCTTCTACTCTTGTAGAACTTGTTGAAGTTCTTCACCATTAAGCTCAATTCTTCATTGAAGTCTTGTTTCTCACTTGATGATGTGGGGGCTTCACATGAGGCTTTATAGGCACCACTTGACTTGTTGTGAAGTTCCTCTTTATCCTTGAGTGACATCTCGTGAGCAACAATTCTTCCAATCACCTCCGTTGGCTTGTGATCTTTGTAATTGGGCATCATTTGGATCAATGTGCACACGGTATCATATTTTCCATCCAAGGCTCTTAGGATCTTCTTGATGATGAATCTATCAGTCATCTCTTCACTTCCTAAGCCGGCAATCTCATTTGTGATGAGAGCAAGCCTAGAGTACATTTCAGCGACACATTCACCATCCTTCATCTTGAACTTGTCAAGTTGACTTTGAAGCACATCCAACTTGGATTCCTTGACGGAGTCGGTACCTTCGTGCATATCAATCAAAGTGTCCCAAATTTCCTTTGCATTCTCAAGACGGCTGATTTTGTTGAATTCTTCGGGGCACAATCCGTTGAAGAGAATATCACAAGCTTGGGCATTGTATTGCAACATCTTCAACTCATCCGCGATAGCTTCACGGTTTGGTTCTTTCCCATCAAAGAAGTCACCTTGCAAACCAACACACACAATAGCCCAAACGGCGGGGTTATGTCCAAGAATATGCATTTTCATTTTATGCTTCAAACTAGCGAAATTAGTACCATCAAAGTAAGGACTACGGTGATAATTTCCCTCGCTAGACGCCATACTCTCCTAGGTTATGAAACCAAGGCTATGACTACCAAAAGCTATGGAGATCAAAGCAAATGGAGACCGAAGCTCTGATACCACTTGTAGGATCGAAAGTATGTCTAGAGGGGGGGTGATTAGACTACTTGACCAAATAAAAGCTTAACCTTTTCCCAATTTTAGTTCTTGGCAGATTTTAGCTATTGTAGGACAAGTCAAGCAATCATCACACAATTCAAGAAAGCATGCAAAGAGTATATTGGCAGCGGAATGTAAAGCATGCAACTTGCAAGAATGTAAGGGGAAGGGTTTGGAGAATTGAAACGCAATTTGAGACACGGATGTTTTTCCCGTGGTTCGGATAGGTGGTGCTATCCTACATCCACGTTGATGGAGACTTCAACCCACAAAGGGTAACGGTTGCGCGAGTCCACACAGGGCTCCACCCACAAAGGGTAACGGTTGCGCAAGTCCACAAAGGGCTCCACCCATGAAGGGTCCACGAAGAAGCAACCACCCACAAAGGGTCCACGAAGAAGCAACCTTGTCTATCCCACCATGGCCATCGCCCACACAGGACTTGCCTCACTAGCGGTAGATCTTCACAAAGTAGGCGATCTCCTTGCCCTTACAAACTCCTTGGTTCAACTCCACAATCTTGTCGGAGGCTCCCAAGTGACACCTAGCCAATCTGGGAGACACCACTCTCCAAGAAGTAACAAATGGTGTGTAGGTAATGAACTCCTTGCTCTTGTGCTTCAAATGATAGTCTTCCCAACACTCAACTCTCTGTCATAGGATTTGGATTTTGTGGAAAGAAGATTTGAGTGGAAAGCAACTTGGCAAGGCTAGAGATCAAGATTCATATGATAGGAATGGAATATCTTGGTCTCAACACATGAGTAGGTGGTTCTCTCTCAGAACATATGAGTTGGAATTGTGTATGTGTTCTGATTACTCTCTCCACGAATGAAGAGGAGGTGGAGGGGTATATATAGCCTCCACACAAAATCCAACCGTTACACACAGTTTTCCAATCTCGGTGGGACTGAATCAACAAACTCGGTCGGACCGGAAAGGTAAACCTAGTGGCCGTTAGAGATTTTCGGTGGGACTGACATGCAACTCGGTAGGACCGATATGGTTAGGGTTTGGGCATAACGTAATCTCGGTGAGACCGATTACACAAACTCGGTGGGACCGAATTTGGTAATTAGATAACCAGAGAGTTGGTCAGGCAAACTCGGTGGGACCGATTTGCTCTTTCGGTGAGACAAAAAAGTTACAAAAAGGAAACACTGAATTTACATTGCAATCTCGGTGGGACCGATTCGCTCTTTCGGTGAGACCGAAAAGTTACGAAAGGGAAACAGAGAGTTTGCAACCCCATCTCGGTGAGACTGAGATCCCTATCGGTAGAACCGATTTGCTAGGGTTCGGCAGTGGCTTATGACAAATGAAACTCAGTGGCGCCGGATAGGAAGTATCGGTAGGATTGAGTTTGGCTTAGGGTTTTGGTCATATGTGGATATGGGAAAGTAGTTGAGGGTTTTGGAGCATATCAGTAAGCACATGAAGCAAGAGGCTCATTAAGCAACACCTCATCCCTCCTTGATAGTATTGGCTTTTCCTAAAGACTCAATGTGATCTTGGATCACTAAAATGTAAAATGAAGAGTCTTGAGCTTTTGAGCTTGAGCCAATCCTTTGTCCTTAGCATTTTGAGGGTTCCACTTTCACATCCATGCCATGCCAATCATTGAGCTTTCCTGAAATAATCATCTTGGAATAGCATTAGCTCAATGAGCTATATGTTGTTATGAATTACCAAAACCACCTAGGGATAGTTGCACTTTCAGCACGCTATATTCGCGCGGTAAAGGTGGGGTCGTGGGGTTGTGGGCACAGTTAATCCCACGTTCCCACACCCACCCCCTCGGCTTCGTAGCCCGTAGGCTATAAGTAGGGGGAAGAGAGGAAGCGGGAACACACGTGCGCCCCTCCGCCCCACTCTTTCTTCCACTGCTCCTTCTCCTTGCCGCGGCGCCCGAGCCTGGTCGAAGCGCCGCCGCAGCTTGTCTCCATCGAGCTCGTTCGTCAGCCCCACGATCTCATGGCGTGCGCCGGAGCTTGGGACGGCTCTACAGTTCACGCGGACCACATCGACTTCCTGCGCCAGATGCGGAGGCTGCCACGCGCGGATTACGTGGGGGTTCATCTTGCGCCAAAGGGGGAGATATCGTCAGCGCCGGAGGAGGGCGAGCGGGTCATCTTCCGCTCACACTGCCTGCGCAGCCTCGGCCTACCGGCGAGTGGCTTTCTCCGAGCCTTCCTCGTATTCTACAATCTCTAGCCGCACCACCTCACCCCAAACACGGTGGTGCTATTGTCTGCCTTCGTCACCTTGTGCGAAGGCTGCCTCGGCATCCTCCC